>NC_086007.1:18008849-18163849 GCF_030014385.1 Trichomycterus rosablanca
CCCAAAGTAGTTCATATTTTTTAGTTTTGGTTATTGTAGCACTTTTGTTGTTGCCATCTGTAAGATGACTTACATAGGTGTCTGGCAACCATGCTCCCATTAAGTCAAGTCAAGTCAACTTTATTTATATAGCGCTTTTTACAATATACATTGTCTCAAAGCAACTTTACAAAATCCAGGACCAACAGATACAAAAACCCCTGTTGAGCAAGCCGAGGGCGACTGTGGCAAGGAAAAACTCCCTGAAAATTACAGGAAGAAACCTTGAGAGGAACCAGACTCAACAGGGCCCATCCTTCTTGGGTGGTCTGGAGGATACTTTAAATAAATACACGATTTACACAAATCATACAAACACAGAATTGAATGATCTAAAAGTCATACAGTGGTAATAAATAGATAAATAAACAATTAAATAATAATAGAGTTGTTATCCGCTCTAGTCTTCAATAAAGTCTGTAGTGATTTCTTGTCGTTGCAATTACTCCAGACCCGTCACATCTGACAGGAGCAGCATCGTTGTCCCGGCAGTCTCGACTTTAATCCTTAACCTCGGCGGGTAAACAGGTTTCCATCAGAATGCCCTCGGGGTAAAACAACAGAGAATGTAGTTAATAATGTACAATGCTAGTTGACAAACAGTTTTACAGAGAGTTTTAGACTCCGGCAGCCCTAATTATTACAGCATAACTAAAAGGGAGAGCGAGCAGGTAACAAGGTCATGAAGGCTTTCACAGGACATCAGCGCCCACCTCTCCTACCCAAACCAGAGTGATTGGACAAGAGAGGCAGAACGACAGCGACCCAACATCCCTGATCACCACAAGTTTCTATGACCAAGAACCCCCAAGCTCTGCGCCTTTGTCTATACTAATCAAAAGCCTGAGAAAATAAATATGTTTTCAGTTTAGACTTAAACATTGAGACTGTGTCCGAATACCGAACAGAGGCAGGAAGATTATTCCAGAGTTGTGGAGCTTTGTAAGAAAATGCTCTTCCACCAGCTTTGGTCTTTTTAATTTTAGGAACTATAAGTAACCCTGCATCTTGTGAACGAAGTGGACGTGCTGGGTTGTAGTAATTAATAAGCTCACTCAGATACTGTGGAGCCAGACCATGTAGCGCTTTATAGGTTAGTAAAAGTATTTTGTAATCAATGCGAAATTTAACTGGCAGCCAGTGTAGAGATGATAGAACAGGAGTGATATGATCAAATTTTTTAGTTCTAGTTAGCACTCGAGCTGCTGCATTTTTAACTAACTGGAGTTTGTTTAAGGATCTACCAGAGCATCCAGTTAGAAGAGCATTACAATAATCTAACCGAGAAGTTATAAACGCATGGATCAGTTTTTCGGCGTCATTAACAGATAGTATATTTCTTATTTTAGAGATATTACGCAAATGATAGAAAGCAACTCTAGTAATATTATTAATGTGTGTATCAAAGGAGAGATCTGAATCTATTGTGACACCTAAGTTTTTTACATCTGGGCTGGGAGTAACAGAGAACGTGTTTAAGTTTAGCACCAGGTTAGACAACTTGTCTCTTGCAGCTTTAGAGCCAACAAGTAAAACCTCAGTTTTATCTGAATTAAGTAAAAGAAAATTACACGACATCCAGTTTTTTATGTCGTTTACACAATCTTCTATCTTACTGATTGTGTCAGTATCATTTGGTTTGGCTGATATATACAGCTGTGTGTCATCTGCATAGCAGTGAAAGTTTATGCCATGTTTATGAATAATTTCACCTAGTGGAAGCATATAGAGTGTAAATAATAGCGGTCCAAGTACCGACCCCTGTGGAACACCACACTTTACTTTTGTAGTTTCTGAGCATTTATTATTTACATAAACGAATTGAGAGCGGTCAGTCAAATATGATTGAAACCAAGAGAGTGCGAGTCCTTTAACACCTACTGTATTTTCTAGCCTCTCCAGTAAAATGTTATGATCGACCGTATCAAACGCTGCACTAAGATCTAATAGAACAAGAAAAGAGACACATCCATTATCAGAAGACATTAACAACTCGTTAACTACTCTAATTAATGCGGTTTCGGTACTATGGTTGGGTCTAAATCCTGATTGAAATTTTTCATGAATACAATTTTCATTCAAATAAGAACATAGCTGTTTGGAAACGACTTTTTCTAATATCTTTGAGACAAAAGGAAGGTTTGAAATTGGCCTATAATTAGATAAAACATGTGGATCAAGATTAGGTTTTTTAATCAGGGGTTTAATAACAGCACTTTTAAACAATTTAGGTACATACCCAAGGCTAAGGGATGCATTGATTAATGTAAGCAGGGGCTCTACAATAGCTGGGAGTAAATCTTTAAGTAAACGAGTTGGAACAGGATCGAGTATACACGATGATGACTTCGATGATTTAATCAACACAGTTAGTTCATTTTGGGAGATTGGATTAAAGGAATTTAGTTGGATTAACTCGTTACTATTATCACCAATGCTGCTCGGAGTGAGTCCATACTTAACATTGGCAAGTGACACACTCTGACTCTGAAGTCGTATTTTTTCTATCTTGTCATTAAAGAATTTTAAAAAATCATCACTGGTACAGTCAGGCGGTATATTAGATTCAGTTTCATTGACGTTTTTAGTTAATTTGGACACTGTCTCAAAAAGGAATCTAGGATTGTTTTTATTTTTCTCTATTAGGGATGAATAATATAAAGATTTAGCTTTTATAAGTGCATGTTTATACTCAGTTAGAGCATCTTTCCAAGCAATCTTATACACCTCCAGTGTAGTGTGACGCCACTTGCGTTCTAATTTCCGTGCTGCTTGTTTAAGTGCGCATGTGTGGTCATTGTACCAAGGAGCAAGTTTTTTCTCCCTAATCAGTTTAGTTTTGAGTGGGGCTACGTTATCTAAGGTTGTGCGCAGTACGGTCTCTAGGTTTTGAGTTGCCTGATCTAGTTCTTTAGGTTCTGATGCTGATATATTTGGTAATTCTGGTAGGCAGTTTATGAACGCTGCTGCAGTTGCAGATGTAATAGTGCGCTTACATTTAAAACGATTTGGTTGCTGTATATTATTGGACAGGGACACTTCATATATTAGTAGGGAGTGATCAGAGATTAAGTCATTCTGTGGTATAATTTCCAGGTTGTCTATGTTTATACCATAAGTAAGTATTAAATCTAAGGTATGTTTACAGCGGTGAGTGGGTCCTGTTACATTTTGGGTGATGCCTAAGGATTCTAAAATAGAATCAAACGCAATTTTGAGTGGATTACACTTATCCTCATAATGAATATTAAAGTCACCAACAATTAAAGCTTTCTTAGTTGATAAGACTAATTTAGAAAGAAAATCGGCAAATTCGTTAAGAAATTCTGAGTAAGGACCAGGGGGTCATTACACTGACCATAGACCTGGAATTACACACATCTGACATCACATCACATCATGTGAAAGACTGAGAATCAGGAGCTTTGACTTAAACAGGCATTGCAAGTGATTGCATGTAATTATCAATAATTGACTTTAATTTAAAAAATCTAAGATCTTTTTTTTCTTCTAAAATAATCATCATTAATAGAGGAATCAAATAAATGTATATTTATTTAGTAGACCGTTCAGTCTCTGGTTTCCAAGTGCCATCTACTGGACCTAGACTGTTGCACATTTTAAGTTGGACCAGAGAAACTCCATTAGAAAGTTGTTCATTAGTGTAGTTGACTTTGTAAAGTGTAGATGTGAGAGAGTTGGGATGCAGTAATGAAGTGATGTTACATTTTACAGCTTTCATACACGTCATTCCATACATTATTAAGACGTCTGCGTCACAAAAGAAATGTGGTTTAATACTGATATGTAGATTACGTGATAGAGCATAGATTGAAGGGTTAGATGTATTTTCAGTCTGCAGTTTTTAAACATGTTTATTTTTTAATGTAAATTCTCGAGTATGCAGCAAAATCTGTAATGTACAACCTTTACTATTTTGTTTACAATGGCTTGCAGTACATGATGTTGTCTCTTTAAGAAAAGCACAACCCAAGTTAGCCCCGCCTTTAAATCCACATGCAAATCACCTAATTATCATTAGAACATGTAATTATTCATTTTTTATTAGTTAGAATTTAATTCTTGAAATCAAAAATTAATTTTTTACTAGTAAGAATTCAATTTTTACTAGTAAGAATTTAATTCTTGATATCAAAAATAAAATTTTTGCTAGTAAGAATTCAATTTTTACTAGTAAGAATTGTATTCTTGATATCAAAAATTGAATTCCTGATATCAAGAAAAAGAGGATTAAAAGCTAAAACGACTTGCCATAGCCTCCGTCGTTGTTCGGGAAGCGCACCCCAGAACATTAAAAATTACTTGCCTAGTAATGTGAAAATCTTGGTCCAGTAGTATCTGTCACCAAGAAATTGACAGCAGTTTCTATATGTCCTATATTTCCTTTACTGCATTGTGTTCAAAATAATTAAACTTATAGTTTTTGTATATTTCCTTAAAAATAAGTCAAAATGTAGTTTAGATAAAAAAGAAACATTTTTCAAGTTTGTTATTTAGTGCATATTACTTTTCATTTTTCTTTGAGCTTGTGAATATTCAATTTTCCACATCTTTCATTTATATGATGGCATTTACCTGATGCTTTTATCACAATCAATACTTTGCAACTAAATGTAGTGCAAGCAATTGAGGGTTAAGGGTCTTGCTCAAGGGCCCAACAGTGGCAACTTGGTTGTGGTAGTGGTGCTTGAAAGAGCAACATTCTGAGCATTGGTGTATAATTTTAACCACTAACCTACCATTACCTCTTTCAAAGGCTGCCCCTATTTTATGACAGTCAAATGTTCAATTTACATTTTTTCTACTAATACAATAGTAGGAAAAGTGCATGTTATAAACATACAACATGCAACACATACCAGTAAACCCCCTATTTAAAAAACACCTTTAGCAGCAAAAATACAAATACTTCAATTGGAGTCTTATACATAACTTAAAAACATAAATAATTTTTCTTAGATTAAAACATATTAAATGTTTTTATGCAAGTGACTGTTAGGATTTTGTGCCAATGCTGGGAGGACAGTAGTACTCCAATAATCAAAAGCCAACAGTGTCCACCAAAAAAAAAAAAAACTACATGAAGATTTAACAAATGCATAAAAACAAATAGTTCTAGTCTCTAGCTATACACCTACATTGAGAATGTGATGGGAAACCCCTTAATGAAATAACTCATAGACTGGATTATGAGTAGAAAAGTTTTCTTTATTGTCTGCAGAGAAGGGCTGCACTAACAACGTCTCACATGGAGACTCAGCGAATGTGAGTCTCAGCGCTGCTCAGAATGAGTCAGAGCTACGCTCCTCCAGCGCTGCTCAGAAGGAGTTGAATGGCTCAAAAAGCTTGTAAAGAATTTCCAAATACAAACATCACCATCTCTAACTTACTGCCATGACGAGACATTCCCTGTGAGATGATCAAGGACATTAATGATGCTATCAGCAGAGAATGTGCCAAGATCACGGGCATTACAATTGTCCATCACCCAACGCTAACTCCAGAACACCTACATGACCATGTACATGTGGACAAAAACAACATCTGGATGTTAGAATATGATCTGGGAGGAGCCATACAAAGCCCCAGGTTCCAACTCGTTTATTTAAAGATTTACTCCCAGCCATTGTAGAGCCCCTGCTTACATTAATCAATGCATCCCTTAGCCTTGGGTACGTACCTACATTGTTTAAAAGTGTTGTTATTAAACCCCTGATTAAAAAACCTAATCTTGATCCACATGTTTTTATCTAATTATAGGCCAATTTCAAACCTTCCTTTTGTCTCTAAGATATTAGAAAAAGTATTTTCCAAACAGTTATGTTCTTATTTGAATGAAAATTTTATTCATGAAAAATTTCAATCTGGATTTAGACCCAACCATAGTACTGAATTAATTAGAGTAGTTAACAAGTTGTTAATGTCTTTTGATAATGGATGTGTCTCTTTTCTTGTTCTATTAGATCTTAGTGCAGCGGTTGATCATAACATTTTACTGGAGAGGCTAGAAAATACAGTAGGTGTTAAAGGACTCGCACTCTCTTGGTTCAAATCATATTTGACTGACCGCTCTCAATTTGTTTATGTAAATAATAAATGCTCAGAAACTACAAAAGTAAAGTGTGGTGTTCCAAAGGGGTCGGTACTGGGACCGCTATTATTTACACTCTATATGCTTCCACTAGGAGAAATTATTCATAAACATGGCATACATTTTCACTGCTACAGTGAGGGAAATAAGTATTTGATCCCCTGCTGAATTTGTAAGTTAACCCCCTTACAAAGACTTGAACAGTCTATAATTTTTATGGAAGGTTAATTTTAACAGAGAGAGAGACAGAATATCAACAAAAAATCTAGAAAAAAAAACATTAAATAAAAGTTATAAATTAATTTGTATTTAATTAAGGGAAATAAGTATTTGATCCCCTACCAACCAGCAAGAATTCTGACCCCCACAGGCACAAAAGGCACACAAATTAGTCCTGTCCCTGTATAAAAGACTCCTGTCACAGAATCAGTTTCTTCCGTTCAAATCTCTCGACCACCATGGGCAAGACCAAAGAGCTATCAAAGGACGTCAGGGACAAGATTGTAGACCTGCACAAGGCTGGAATGGGCTACAAGACCATCAGCAAGACGCTTGGTGAGAAAGAGATCACTGTTGGTGCGATAATTCGAAAATGGAAGAAATACAAGATCACAGTCAATAGCCCTTGCTCTGGAGCTCCATGCAAGATCATAAAAACTGGATGTCATGTAATTTTTTTTTACTTAATTCAGATAAAACAGAGGTTTTACTTGTTGGCTCTAAAGCTGCAAGTTGTCTAACCTGGTGCTAAACCTAAACACTTTCTCTGTTACTCCCAGCTCAAATGTAAAAAACTTGGGTGTCACACTAGATTCAGATCTTTCCTTTGATACACACATCAATAATATTACTAGAGTTGCTTTCTACAGTGGTGTTCAAAAAAATAGCAGTCCAACACCATTAACCTGATAAATCACTGTTTTTAGTAGAAATGCTATTTCTACATAGCAAATAATTTACTTGAAAGTGTGGTAGAGTAATGAAAACAAAACAAACCCAACAATTAGGACATGCATGCCTCTCATTCTGAGTAATCAAAGCATTGATTAAAAGGGGCTTGTTCAAAATAATAGCAGTGAGGAGTTCAACTGGTGAAATCATTCATTCTGCAGAAGAACGGGTGTCAATTTTGGCCCTTATTTAAGGTAGGAGGGTGGCAAATGTTGCACAGGTTGGACATAGCACATTTCCTTCTGAAATACTGGGTAAAATGGGTTGTTCCAGACATTGTTCTGATGAACAGTGTACTTTGATTAAAAAGTTGATTGTAGAGGGAAAAAACATACAAAGAAGTGCAGCAGATTATAGGCTGCTCATCTAAAATGATCTCAAATGCCTTGAAGTGAAGACCAACACCTGAAAGACGTGGAAGGAAGCGTGGAACTACTGTTCGATTGGATCAAAGAATAGCCAGAATGGCAAAGGTTCAGCCAGTGATCACCTCCAGAAAGATCAAGGAGGCATCTGAAGTTACCAGTGAGTACAGAAGATGATTAAATTAAGCCAATTTACCAGCAAGAACTCCTTGCAAAGTCCCGTTGTTAAGAAAAAGACGTCCTGAATGGGTTCAAATTTGCCAAGAAACACATTGACTGGTCCAAAGAAAAATGGCTCAACATTTTGTGGAAGCAAAATTGTTCTTTTTGGGTATGTCAGACGACCCATGAGCACTGAATTCAAGCCAAAGTTCACTGTGAAGACAGTAAAGCATGGTGGTACCATGGTGCTATGCCAATTTATCACATACAGTGCCTTGCAAAAGTATTCAGCCCCCTTGAACTTTTCAACCTTTTGCCACATTTCAGGCTTCAAACATAACGATATGAAATTGTAATTTTTTGTGAAGAATCAACAACAAGCGGGACACAATCGTGAAGTGGAACGAAATTTATTGGATATTTTAAACTTTTTTTAGAAATAAAAAACTGAAAAGTGGGGCGTGCAATATTATTCAGCCCCCTTGCGTTAATACTTTGTAGCGCCACCTTTTGCTGCGATTACAGCTGCAAGTCGCTTGGGGTATGTCTCTATCAGTTTTGCACATCGAGAGACAGAAATTTTTGCCCATTCTTCCTTGCAAAACAGCTCGAGCTCAGTGAGGTTGGATGGAGAGCGTTTGTGAACAGCAGTTTTCAGCTCTTTCCACAGATTCTCGATGGGATTCAGGTCTGGACTTTGACTTGGCCATTCTAACACCTGGATACGTTTATTTGTGAACCATTCCATTGTAGATTTTGCTTTATGTTTTGGATCATTGTCTTGTTGGAAGATAAATCACCGTCCCAGTCTCAGGTCTTTTGCAGACTGCAACAGGTTTTCTTCCAGAATGGTCCTGTATTTGGCTCCATCCATCTTCCCATCAATTTTAACCATCTTCCCTGTCCCTGCTGAAGAAAAACAGGCCCAAACCATGATGCTGCCACCACCATGTTTGACAGTGGGGATGGTGTGTTCAGGGTGATGAGCTGTGTTGCTTTTACGCCAAACATAACGTTTTGCATTGTGGCCAAAAAGTTCGATTTTGGTTTCATCTGACCAGAGCACCTTCTTCCACATGCTTGGTGTGTCTCCCAGGTGACTTTTTATAGATATCTTTGAGAAATGGCTTTCTTCTTGCCACTCTTCCATAAAGGCCAGATTTGTGCAGTGTACGACTGATTGTGTCCTATGGACAGATTCTCCCACCTCAGCTGTAGATCTCTGCAGTTCATTCAGAGTGATCATGGGCCTCTTGGCTGCATCCCTGATCAGTCTTCTCCTTGTTTGAGCTGAAAGTTTAGAGGGATGGCCGGGTCTTGGTAGATTTGCAGTGGTCTGATTCTCCTTCCATTTCAATATGATTGCTTGCACAGTGCTCCTTGAGATGTTTAAAGCTTGGGAAATCTTTTTGTATCCAAATCCGGCTTTAAACTTCTCCACAACAGTATCTCGGACCTGCCTGGTGTGTTTCTTGGTCTTCATGATGCTCTCTGCGCTTTAAACAGAACTCTGAGACTGTCACAGAGCAGGTGCATTTATACGGAGACTTGATTACACACAGGTGGATTCTATTTATCATCAGTCATTTAGGTCAACATTGGATCATTCAGAGATCCTCACTGAACTTCTGGAGTGAGTTTGCTGCACTGAAAGTAAAGGGGCTGAATAATATTGCACGCCCCACTTTTTAGTTTTTTATTTCTAAAAAAAGTTTAAAATATCCAATAAATTTCGTTCCACTTCACGATTGTGTCCTACTTGTTGTTGATTCTTCACAAAAAATTACAATTTCATATCGTTATGTTTGAAGCCTGAAATGTGGCAAAAGGTTGAAAAGTTCAAGGGGGCTGAATACTTTTGCAAGGCACTGTACGAGGGATCATGGATCAGTTTAAATATATCAGAATACTTGAGGAGATCATGTTGCCCTATGTCAAAGAAGAAATGTCCTTAAAATGGGTGTTTCAACATGACAATGACCCAAAACATCTTGGTTACAGACAAACAAGATTGAGGTAATAGAGTGGCCAGCACAATGCCCTGACTTCAATCCCATAGAGAACTTGTGTTCTGATATCTGAAACACGTTTTTTTGAGGCAAAACCCAAAATAACAGAAGAACTGTGGAATGTAGTCTAATCATCCTGGACTGAAATACCTGTTCACTGGTGCCAGAAGTTGGTCGACTCCATGCAACACAGATCTCAGAAACAATTGTTATGCCACTAAATATTAGTTCAGCAATTTAAAGTAAAGTGAAACCTTAAACATTTTTTCCAGTTTATAGATAAATTTTTTGAGTTTTTAAAGAAAAATGCTGGCACTGCTATTTTTTTGAACAGCCTAATATTCATTTTTCTTAACTTTCTGTAAAGGATGAACACAAACTGGCTAAATTTTGTTAATGTTTTGATTTAGAATTGAAAGTGTAGTATTTTCGGTGCATTTGCATTTATGGAAATAAAAGTTATTATAATGATTTTGTGCTTTATTCATTTTTTTTTTTTTAAATCACTGCTATTTTTTTGAACACTATCATCTGCGTAATATTTCTAAAATAAGAACTATACTATCTGTTAATGACGCCGAAAAACTGACCCATGCATTTATAACTTCTCGGTTAGATTATTGTAATGCTCTTCTAACTGGATGCTCTGGTAGATCCATACACAAACTCCAGTTAGTTCAAAATGCATCAGCTCGAGTGCTAACTAGAACTAGAAAATTTGATCATATTACTCCTGTTCTATCATCTCTACACTGGCTGCCAGTTAAATTCCGCATTGATTACAAAATACTTTTACTAACTTTTGCTAACATAATCACTACAACCCAGCGCGTCCACTTCGCTAACAAGATGCAGGGTTACTTATAGTTCCTAGAATTAAAAAGATCACGGCTGGTGGAAGAGCATTTTCTTACAAAGCTCCACAGCTTTGAAATAATCTTCCTGCCTCTGTTCAGGATTCGGACACAGTCTCAATGTTTAAGTCTAGACTGAAAACATATTTATTTTCTCAGGCTTTTGATTAGTATAGACAAAGGAGCAGAGCTTGGGGGTTCTTGGTCATAGAAACTTGTGGTGATCAGGGATGTTGGGTTGCTGTCGTTCTGCCTCTCTTGTCCGATCACACAGGTTTGGTGACGGTGGGGAGATGGGCGCTGATGTCCTATGAAAGCCTTCATGACCTTGTTACCTGCTCACTCTCCCTTTTAGTTATGCTGTAATAATTAGGGCTGCCGGAGTCTAAAACTCTCTGTAAAACTGTTTTACTCAACTAGCATTGTACATTATTAACTACATTCTCTGTTGTTTTATCCCGAGGGCATTCTGATGGAAACCTGTTTACCCACCAAGGTTAAGGATTGAAGTCGAGACTGCCATGACAACGATGCTGCTCCTGCCGGATGTGACGGGTCTGGCGTAATTGCACCAAGAATGACAAGAACTCACTACAGACATTATTGAAGACTAGACCGAATAATAACTCTATTATTATTATTTATTTATTTATTGCCAGTTATAAGTTTTAGTTCATTTATTTCTGTGTTTGTATGATTTGATGATATGATTTGTGTAAATCCTACTTATTTAAAGTATCCTCCAGGCCACCCAAGAAGGATGGGCCCTGCTGAGTCTGGTTCCTCTCAAGGTTTCTTCCTGTAATTTTCAGGGAGTTTTTCCTTGCCACAGTCGCTCTCGGGTTGCTCAACAGGGGTTTTTGTATCTGTTGGTCCTGGATTTTGTAAAGTTGCTTTGAGACAATGTCTATTGTAAAAAGCGCTATATAAATAAAGTTGACTTGACTAATGAAGCCTTACCTCATGACATAAACCCTATGCCTAAGAGCAAAATGCAACCCAAAAGAGGCAGACCAAATAGAGCCACTCCCAGTAATGCAGGACACAGTAGAGCCACATTCAGCAACACAGCACCCACCAGATCCCAGCATCTAACTGCAGCATCAAGCAGATCCCAGCGTCTCACTGCAGAATCCAGCAGATCCCGGCATATCACTGCAGCACCAAGCAGATCCCAGCATCTCACTGCAGAATCCAACAGATCCCAGCATCTAACTGCAGCACCCAGCAGATCCCTGCCCAACACTGCAGCACAGATCCTACCACCAACCTGCCAACAACCCTCCTATGCACAGGTTGTATCTAGTATCAAACAACCAGACCATCCAGCCCTTGAAGAGATGAGGCTGCTGCTCCAGCTCATCTGCAGAATTATTGGATCATTATACAAAACAATAAAAACTTTTTTTATTTAATATACTTCATTATTACTGTTGCTTTCTGTTGTATATGGCGAATAATCGATATATAATAGTTTACTTTTGAAATCTCTTAAAATCTCTTCTTGGAACACTCAAGGGCTATATTCATCAACATTTGGTTTTAAAACCACAAATTTGGATTTTTTTTAAGATGCATTTCTGGCCAAGACATTGTCATAATACTTGAAACATGGTGTAAAGATAACACCAACAATCACTGTCCCCCAAATGAATCTGCTGCCTTCTATAAAACACAACAATATCAAACATGGTAGAGACTCAGGTTGTAATATGGTACAAGGACAACTTATCATCATATTTGTCAGAAACTAAAAGACATTCCACACATATTTGGCTAAAATGCCAGAACACAATGAGAACAATATAATCGATTCTACTGGCAACAAATATATATTCAAACAAACCTCCATCAACTTCAGCACTATATGCTCCCAAAGAAATAGTCCTGACCACGTCCTGAACAGGAATGGTAAAGAACTAGCGCATCTCTGTTGATTCTCAGGTCTGTATATCCTTAATGGTAGGATCCGAGGGGACTCTTTAGGGAGGTTTACATACTGTTCTCTTGGAGCTAGTGTAGTCGATTATGCAATCACTGACATGGACCGCATGTGATTCACTGTCAGACCACAACTACCACTTTCTGATCACTGTCAAATCAATGTTTATCTTAAAAGAATCAGTCAGCATCAAACCATGAAATATGAGCCCTGCAATACATTCCAGTTAAACCGCACATTTAGATGGAATCATGACAGCAAAGCAAAATTTAAATCTGCTATTGGTTCCTCAAAAATCACTATCATATTAAATTTTTTTTATCAGAATCATTTGAATTAAACCAATCGCGTTAATAAAGCTGTTCACAAATTATTGGAATATATTATAAATCCGCTAAGATTGCAGGTCTCAACTTTATAAACACCAAACCAAACCAAAAACCACGAAAGGAAGAATGGTTTGATGAAGACTGTAAAAAAATCAGAAAGAAATTAAGACATCTATCAAACCAAAAACAGAGAACCAAACAATAATCAAATTCGATCAAATTATGCTACAACACTACAGAATATAAAAATATTTTACGACACAAAAAACACAACAAATATACTCAATATCTACAGAAAATTTAAAACTCTATTAACCAAAATCAATTCTGGGAACTGTGGAAGAACCTGAGCAACAAAAATCCACATAATCTGGCCATAGAAAATACAAATACCTGGAAAAATCTCCTTAAAAAATTATATGAACAATTACCACCAGATGGACTCGATTCAGAACAGCAAAAAATCATAGAAAATCTAAATACATTAGATTCTATGATAAAAAAAACTGTTAGAACCCAACTGACTACCAAATTTCAAAGAAATAATTAAATACCCAAATTAAAAAACTTAAATTCAGAAAAGCCTGTGGACCTGACAGCATCGGGACAGAGATGCTGAAGTGCAGCAGTCCTCAGCTGCAGCAGGCTCTGCTCAGGTTGTTCAATATCGTTCTCTAATCCGGCTGCTTTCCTGAGATCTGGAACAGGGGGCTTATTTTCCCAATCTACAAGAGTGGAGACAAATTCGACCCCAACAACTACCGAGGCATCTGTGTGAGCAGTAACCTGGGGAAGGTATTCAGCTGTATAATTAATGCCTGGATGCAGGCCTTCCTTAGCGAACAGTGTCTTGAGTAAAGGGCAGATTGGCTTTTTACCAAATCATCGCACTACTGACCATATTTACACCCTACAGACCCTAATCCACCAACAGTTTTTACATGTTATATAGATGTTAAAAAAGCATGTGATTCAATTTGGCAAGAAGGATTATATTATAAAATTCTCCAATATGATGTAGGGGGTAAAGTCTATGACATAAATAAATCAATGTATGTCAATAATAAGTGTGGAATAAAAATTGGCAATAAAATGACTGAGGTCTTCACTCAGGGGTGTGGTACTCTCTTTAATATCTATATCAATGATTTAGCGGTGTTATTGGAGCGATCTGCAAATCCCGGCCAGACACTAAATGAAACGGAAGTTAAATTTCTCCTCTACATGGATGACCTGGTGCTGCTGTCGCCCACAGAAAAGGGGCATTTGGATCTGCTGGAAAAGTACTGTCAGACCTGATCCTGATAAATCTAAAATCATGATCTAAAAAGAAATCTAAAAAGAAAGCCACATTTCAGGAAAACAGGTACGCTTTCAATCTGGGAGACACTGCCCTAGATCACACCCTTTCCTATGATTACCTGGGGCTCAAAATAAGTGCCTCAGGAGGCTTTGGTCTGGCAGTGGATGCACTGATATTGAAGGCCTGCAGAGCCCTCTATTCAATTAAAAACAAACTCATCAAGATTGACATTCCAATTTGAATCTGGTTGAAGATCTTCGACAGTATAATCCTGCCCATTGCACTATACCAGACCTGGGCATTGTACGGCCCGCGAGACATCCCCAACCGGCCCGCATGAGGTTCGTGGCAATTAAAAATGAGATGTAAATAAATGTACAGTACATCAAACATGCAATATAACAGGATTGATTTTGACGAGAGCTCTGTGTCTTTAAATATCCGTACGTTTCGATTTGCGTATGCGCGAGTGTGCGCGAGTGTATCAGCTTCACTGTAATGCGAACAGAACTGAGTGTGATTGACGGTGGAGTTTTTAACAAGACACGAACTTCTGAATGATTTATTTACTAAAGTCAGATGTAACGCTGGTTAAGGATCAGAATGTAGGCTCTAAATCGCTGTTGCGGTACTAAACAGAAATACAAGCATATGAACGATGCGGAGCATCACACCTGAAGCTTCTCTAACTAAACTGCAAAAGCAACAAGGACTGTTTATAAAGTTTAACACATCCAGAACTGAAGCAGTTAGGACCAGCTGTTATTTTAAAAATAATATTAAACAATAACAAAGGACTGAAAAACAAATGAGGTAATTAGACTCAAAACAAAATAGTGTAAAGTTTAAAAACCTGCACATTTTGTTCACATTTGTTTTTTTAAATAATAAAATAATGTTGATGTTTTTACTCTGCCTACTTCTAATTTTCTAAATGTAACATCAAAACATTAACAGCTTATTAGAACTGTACAATTCACTGCTTTTCATAAAGAGTGGACAGTTGTAGCCTAGTGGTTAAGGTACTGAACTAGTAATCCGAAGGTTGCTGGTTCAAGCCCCACCACTGCCAGGTTGCTGCTGTTGGGCCCTTGATCAAGTCCCATAACCCTTAACTGCTCAGACTGTATACTGTAACTGTATTGTAAATCGCTTTGGGTAAATGCGTCTGCTAAATGCTGAAAATGTAATGTAAATAAAAAGATAAAATTAATATTGAGCAGAATTAAGTTCACCTTATTGGTCCGGCCCTCCACAACAGTCCGAGTTTCTTATGTGGCCCCTTGGAAAATTTAATTGCCCATCCCTGCACTATACGGTAGTAAAGTATGGGGTCCACTCAGTCATCATGACTACACTAGATGGGACAAGCATCCCATTGAAGTCCTACATGCAGAATTCTGCAGAATGCTTTTACATGTCAAAAAAACAAACAAAAAAAAACTAATGCATGCAGGGCTGAATTAGGCCGATACTCATTAATCATCAATATTGGAAAAAAGAGCCCTTATATTCTGAATGCACCTAAAATCGAGTCCCAAAACAAGAATGCAGTTTCAGGCACTCCAATCCTAAGAGCTATACACTGAAAAGAGTCCCCTGTGTCAGCTGGTCCAGAGACTGACCAACACACTGACCCCCAACAACCCCTACTCTCTGACCAGCACTGCTTCCCAAACACCGATCAGAACAACCCAAATTATAAAACACCTCAAAAACATCTACCTGGAACATTGGACAACCCAAAGCATAAAATTGATGTAGCCCCCAGTATACTCCAGTAAATTACTTATGCTAGTTTCGAAATTAATCACATACTCCCGTCCAGAACAGAAAATAATCACAGGGAAAACTTGTATTTCAAATAACAATTTGCGTTTTATAGTGATAGCAGAATATCTCTATGACAGAATGTGAAAATTACTTTGTATACATCTCGGTTTATGAAATACTTGAA
Source organism: Trichomycterus rosablanca (assembly GCF_030014385.1). NCBI lineage: Eukaryota > Metazoa > Chordata > Actinopteri > Siluriformes > Trichomycteridae > Trichomycterus > Trichomycterus rosablanca. The sequence goes on from NC_086007.1 coordinate 18,024,873, forward strand.
CGCTTGTTTAGCGATCCAGATCGCTTTAATAAGATAGCATTTAGCCAAGAGTCTTCCCCTGAATGTTTCAAGTCTTTTTAGGACAATCATTATTTTAAGTAGAATGGGCTTCTAGGTTAGAGTGACCTATCAATTTTTTTCTGGGAATATAGTGTGAAGTTTGCAATCCTCTTGGTACCTTATGAAAAAACACAAGATTGTGGCTTTTTATTAGATATTAGCTTATAGCTTATCTGGAGAACTGATGGCAACAGGATGCATTGTAGGACAACCCACTTCACAACATACAGTAAGAACAAATGTATCCAAAACCTGTATTATACCTGTGCTAAAGTAATTGACCATTCACCTAATAAACTGCTTGCATCACCTCTACTAGAATATCTCTTTCACGTGTGATACATTAAAGTCTATTTCCCATAGCAAAACCACTTTACATCTGACACACTGGTAGATTAAAAAAAAAAAATCATCTCTATTGGGTTCATTACTGAGTAGACTATTCCAAAATGTTAAGTTTGTTCAGTTATTTTAAATGACTTTTCAGTGGATTTGCTTTAGTGTTTTCTGTGTCTAAAATTAGATTTGCCTTTTCAAAGAAAATTATTCTAAATGCTATAGAGATCATACAAGTGCTTATTTACTTTGCAAATGTCAGGAAAGTACTGAAATTTTTTCTTGTGTCTAACCACATTTTTTCTTTCTTTGTCTGATTTCTTTGTACTTTTGTCAATTAATATAAACGTTAAAAAGAATCAATTATAGATACAAAACACAATCAAAAGTTACAATACTACTATTACTGCATATGACCCGCAAACTTTTTTGAGGTACATAATACCATTTGTGTCAACAACTGATAACAACTGGCCAAGATTTATTAATATATCACTTTGAAACTACATTAACAGAAAGTTTACACATTGTTAATGCACATCTAAGTATGACTTACAATAAACCTTTATCAAGTTTTTTCTTTATAGGGTTAGGATACTGAGGGTTATTAATGACCCCTTCACCAAATTTAAGCTCTAGAAAGGAGCGGGGGTTGTTGGGTCCATAAGCAAGGACGCCAGCAAATGGCATTCGTACCAGTGGCTGCAGGAAGTGCTCAGGGAACTCCATATCCTGCTTATGGCCAGTCCATGTATCTTTGGTCATGACTCCATTCTTTGGATAGAAAGGCCAAAGATCAACATGCATATGGTTAGTTTCACTATACTGGACACGATAGAAGTTTCCCTCTACTGCTCGTTCCCACACATACCCATTTACATCAACAAGTGATCCTGAATCCAGGTTCTTCAAGGTTTCACACTTGGGCACATCCTCCAAGTAAATACCAAAATCAACATCATAGTCCCAAGGTATGACATCTTGATGTCTGACTGCTCCTAAAAGACTTCCCCCTTCCAACCAATAGCGTACACCAGAATTCTCCAAAATGTTGATGACATACTTTGTAGTTTCTCGGAGTGCACGCAAACAGCAAGGTGGGGTCCAGCGGTCCAAGTAAAGGTACTGTGGTGTGTCATTAAGCACTGTGCCAAAGCATCGAGCTGTCTTTTTGCTGCACCCAAACCACTGATCCTTTCCATCAGGCCGTATTAAGTGCTTTAGACCAAAGCTTCTCATCAGCTGCCCCATAGCCTCCTTAAGATGAATGTCTGCTTTCCACTGATTGTGTGCTGAACTAAAAAGAGGTCGGTGGCTGGCTGCAAATGAGGGTTGATCTAATAGCTTTACTTTCCAGCCGCGCAATGCAGTCTGTATAAACAAAGCAGATAACAGAGGGCGTGCCAGTGGGAATGAGAGGCTGAAGAGGTCCTCAGTTCGAATAAGGATGACAACATCACCATACAGAGCTGTGCACAAGGTGGCACCGCTCCCAGATGCTGCAAAGGAGTATGTGGCTGTCCATGTTTTTAGGCTCACCTGCAGATCCAAGCACTTGACAGCAGCATGGGACAGCACTGGGACTGCAACCAAGCGTACCATATTACCTCTTTGGGCCTCAAGTTCTTGGACAAGCTTATTAAGATGTTGTTTGTGTTCTAACTCCACACCATCAGGCACCAGGAGTACAAACTCAGACTGTACGTTGAACTCTGGCTGATGTGTTTGAGGAGGCTGTTCTGGGCTAGGGGACAAACTCAGCAAACGTGCATTCGCTGGCAAAGTCAAAGGGGGATAGGGCTGAGTCTCTACCACAACCAGGAATGGCAATCTTGGCATCTGACGTAAAAAGGAGCGAGCCACATTGCACACATAGTTTTCAAATTCTTCAAATTCACGTAGGATGACAGTCATGCGAGAAATCTGCATTCTTCCCTTTTGGTCTTTTGTTTTGTTGTCCGTAGTCACAATGTCCTCTATTACTCCCCCTGCAAACTCTGGGCCCGATGTTAAGAAGGCCTTTTTAAAGCCCTTGCTCTGCACATGGCGTTTCTCAATTATTTGCTGCTGGGTCTGTGATACATAATATAATATAAGCAAGTTCAGCACAATGGCTCCTGTCAGCAGTGCCTGGCAGAAACTAATTCGCATGGTGACTACAAGGCCTCAGTGCTTGTATAACAAGGCAACAACGCAAAGTGTTTATTTGGTGGGGAGCATGACATATTCAATACATATCAGAGATCAGTCTTCAGAGGCATGTGTGTTCACGTCTTAGCAGAGGTGATTTATGGACTGAATCTTCATTTAGAATCACTGAAAAACACACAAAGTGATTTTGTAAGTGACTTTGCAATTTCTAATTAAACATTTTCAAAAACAAATGAAAAAATATAATAGCTCTAAAATATGCATTTTGCTAGAATAAAGGGTTTATATATAGAGCCAAGTGTATAAAAAGTTTTCTTTTAGTTATATTTTTTATTTAAATATATTTTTGATATATTACTGTACGTATTTTGAACAGCCCACCACTAAGTCGATTTGACACCCCCTAGCAGGCACAATTGGCAGTGCCTGCAGCTAACAAAATGGGCCATTAGTCTGCTGGTTGAGAACAGACCAGACTATAAAAGGGGGTGGGTTCTTGATGCTGTATAAGAACCCTGGTTGGTAGCCCAAAACACCTGTACAGAAGTGGAGGAATAAACATAAACTACAGGAAAGATGTACAATATGTAAAGTTAAAACAAAAACAAAACACAATTGCTTCTACAGGTGAAAAAAAGTATTTAGTGTGACCTCCCTTGGCACTGAGCAAATCTTGAACCATTCCTTAGTGGATTCTCACGTGAGGGCAGTCTTACAGTCACACACTGATTTTTATAATTTCTTTATAATAGCTTGAATACCACATGTTGAATATCCAGTTTGTTTGTTGATTTCCTTACAAGAGTGGCCTTGCTGACACACAATTAAGATTTCATGTATGTCTAGGAGCAGAGCTGCGTTCATTACTGTAGAATTTTACTATTTATATGGTGTGTGAGTCAAGGATCACACCGGTTTACAAAGCAATAACTTTTAATCCGAGTATGAAAACGTCAGGACCATAACATACAGCTTTTACGAGTTCACGTGTTACAAGACTGAACGACATCTCAGTATCAAGCAACTCGTTTGAAAAACCCTGCCTTAGTGGATTCTCACGTGAGGGCAGTCTTACAGTCACACACTGATTCTTCTCATTTCTTTATAATAGCTTGAATACCACATGTTGAATATCCAGTTTGTTTGTTGATTTCCTTATAAGAGTGGCCTTGCTGACACAAAATTAAGATTTCATGTCTGTCAAATTCTGTGATCTTTGGTATTTTAAATGTAATGACACGATTATATGATTGAAGTTGCTCTTATACATATATGAAGGCTTTTGATGAATTTTACAGGTACAATGAGTGATGCTCAAGCACATCTAGCACAAACCTACTGTGCCCGGTACAGCATTTGACAAGCGCAACTAATTTTGGCCATGACTATGCAACTTACTTGCAACTAGACGTAGATCAACACGTGTGCCCCTGTTAACCACCTGTCATCGCAACCAACGACTCGCATGGGTCAAAAAAAGGCATCATTAGACCCTAGACACATGGAAGACGGTCATCTGGAGTGACAAATAATGTTTCCCTGTGAGACACGCTGATGGACTGGTCTGTATCTTGTGGAAACGGCATGAAGCCACAATTCCTGGTTGCAACGTTGGAGTGCTATAGGCCGGTGGTGGTGCGATGGTCTGGGAAGCATTCTCTTGGTATGCCATAGGACTGTTAGTCATCGTGCCCTGTGTTATCGGGCTCTGATTACTCAGGAATGGTTGGAAAAACACAACAATAAATTCTCCACACTGCCTTGGCCACCAAACTTGCATGACTGACTGAACATGTTTGTGATATGCTGGAACGGGCTGTTCAATCCGCTCCCACTCGCCCGCAAAGTGTCCACCAACTAACAGAGCTGCTGCAGCAGGCATGGATCAGGGTGCATATAGAGTAGTAGTATGCACTCTGACTTATGGCTGCTGCAGCAGCTCAGTTAGTTGGTGGACACTTTGTGGGTGAGTAGGAGTCTGTTTCCCAACGTTTGCGTGCTGTAATTAATGTAGCCAAATGTTCCTAATCCAGTGATCGTTTAGTGTATACAAACAAACACACAGATATAGAGAGATCATCTTTTCATTAAAGATGAAAAATGTTAAATCTGATTGGTTCATGGTGCGTATGTTATAAAGCAGAAACAAACACAGGCTAATCTCTTCACAAGAGAGGATTTTTCTGAAGCTTAATGCAATGCAACCACAGTATGTCTCTTCCCTGTAGTGTTTTTGTGTGTTAGCAGTCCGACGGAGGCAGAGTGTAAGTTTTTTAATACATTTTAGACTGGGGTGACTCGAGATTTTGAAAACTTTTAAAGGGTGCCGTGATTGAAAAAAGGTTGAGAAACACTGAGCTAGAGTCATCGCGTTAGTCAAGCATGCTATTCCATGAACTATGGAAGCCCCAAAGGGTCAAAACACACTCACTTCGCGTAGAAACGTCCATCAAACCATTGTCACAATACAACCACAGAAAAGTTTGTTACAGTTACAACACGGCAGGCAAATTTTTTCCTACAGCACTGCAGAGCTATTCAATTGTACTGAGCTATTGTTCATGTCAACATATACATTGGATTAATTTGAATAACTGTAATATACTTGAAGTGTGCACTGTGTGAACAGTAGGGCTGGGCGATTTTACCAAAAAAAAAAAAATCTCGATTATTTTAAAATTATACCCGATTGTCGATTACGATTTTTTTTGTTCTTGTATAATGCAATTAAAATAAGACTCAAATTTCTTTTTTTGCATTGTAATTAAAGGCTGCAGAAGTGCAAAAATAGTAACAGCACCACATATAATTATTCTTTTAAGGGACTCAAACTTTATAACAATAACGATATCACAATAATTAACAATAATTAAGACAAAATAGATCTAAATGATCTATATCCTTATCTATCTATATCTAAGAATAGCTCACAAACAACTTTTATTTTAAATAATGTTCAGCAGAACCTCCTTACATTAGGAAAGAAACTACAAAAAGTTCTTTACAGGTTTCTTAAAAGGAACACGAGCCTTTACTGTGCTGTTTCCACCACTGAGTGAGTCTGTATCAGTATCTACATTGGGGGGGGGGCATCAAGTGATCACTCAGCTCAGCTTTGATTTTATCCTCTTGTGATTTGGGGGGTGGATACAACATTTTAAACATTTAAGGATGTGTAATGTGTCATTTTAGTCCCATAAAACTTTCAAACTGTATTAACCACTATTATGTGTCGTAGAATGATTCGATTCTATTGAACGGCCCTTTAAGCCAAAATAAAAGAAACCGATTTGCGCATATGGGAGTCGTTACATACATACGGCTCTTTAAAAGGAACCGAGACAAAAGATCCGACTCCCTATCGCAGAATTCACTGCAGCAGTTTCCCAGACGCGATTTTTTTACTCAGTAACGGATGTGATTTAAAATGTAGCGAATTACAATTCTTAGTACAAAACTTACTTAAGTAAAAGTAAAATTACAGGCTGTAAAATCTACTTTAAAAAGTACAAGTACACAAAAAAACGACTCGATTACAGTAACGCGAGTAAATGTAACTCGTTACTTTCCAGCCAATCCTGATCGCGCTCATCGGCTCCGTATTTTGATTCAGTTTAGCGGTGTTTGATTCAGTGACTCTTAATTAAACTCTTCTGTTTGTGTCTCGTTTTGCCGATCGTGTTTGCGCTCCTTATTACTGAATCTAACCGTTACCGTGCATAATCCTTGTTGTCTTCCGTTTACTGTTTTGGTTTTCGTTGGTTTTGGACTCTGTTTTCGCCCTTTTTATATTAAACTTTCCCTGATTTATATTCCGCGGGCGTCTGGTCAGTTTCTGCTTCGTGACATGTTGGTATTTTAATTAAAATATAAAGTGTGTAAACAATCGCGATTGTCACATTCTAACATCGGGTGAAAACGTTCATGCGAATTAACCGAATTAATCGTGAAAATCGCCCAGCCCTAGTGAACAGTATTATCTAGTTCTTATCTAGAAAATACAAGTATCGGTTTGAGACTCGGTATCGGATCGGGATCAAAATTAAAGATCGGGAACAAAAAAACGTCATCGGGACATCCCTAATATACGTATATACTGTATATACATATACATATATACAGTGTATCACAAAAGTAAGTACACCCCTCACATTTCTGCAAATATTTTATTATATCTTTTCATGGGACAACACTATAGACATGAAACTTGGATATAACTTAGAGTAGTCAGTGTACAGCTTGTATAGCAGTGTAGATTTACTGTCTTCTGAAAATAACTCAACACACAGCCATTAATGTCTAAATAGCTGGCAACATAAGTGAGTACACCCCACAGTGAACATGTCCAAATTGTGCCCAAATGTGTCGTTGTCCCTCCCTGGTGTCATGTGTCAAGGTCCCAGGTGTAAATGGGGAGCAGGGCTGTTAAATTTGGTGTTTTGGGTACAATTCTCTCATACTGGCCACTGGATATTCAACATGGCACCTCATGGCAAAGAACTCTCTGAGGATGTGAGAAATAGAATTGTTGCTCTCTACAAAGATGGCCTGGGCTATAAGAAGATTGCTAACACCCTGAAACTGAGCTACAGCATGGTGGCCAAGGTCATACAGCAGTTTTCCAGGACAGGTTCCACTCGGAACAGGCTTCGCCAGGGTCGACCAAAGAAGTTGAGTCCACGTGTTCGGCGTCATATCCAGAGGTTGGCTTTAAAAAATAGACACATGAGTGCTGCCAGCATTGCTGCAGAGGTTGAAGACGTGGGAGGTCAGCCTGTCAGTGCTCAGACCATACGCCGCACACTGCATCAACTCGGTCTGCATGGTCGTCATCCCAGAAGGAAGCTGACGCACAAGAAAGCCCACAAACAGTTTGCTGAAGACAAGCAGTCCAAGAACATGGATTACTGGAATGCCCTGTGGTCTGACGAGACCAAGATAAACTTGTTTGGCTCAGATGGTGTCCAGCATGTGTGGCGGCGCCCTGGTGAGAAGTACCAAGACAACTGTATCTTGCCTACAGTCAAGCATGGTGGTGGTAGCATCATGGTCTTGGGCTGCATGAGTGTTGCTGGCACTGGGGAGCTGCAGTTCATTGAGGGAAACATGAATTTCAACATGCACTGTGACATTCTGAAACAGAGCATGATCCCCTCCCTTCGAAAACTGGGCCTCATGGCAGTTTTCCAACAGGATAACGACCCCAAACACAACCTCCAAGATGACAACTGCCTTGCTGAGGAAGCTGAAGATAAAGGTGATGGACTAAACCCAATTGAGCACCTGTGGCGCATCCTCAAGTGGAAGGTGGAGGAGTTCAAGGTGTCTAACATCCACCAGCTCCGTGATGTCATCATGGAGGAGTGGAAGAGGATTCCAGTAGCAACCTGTGCAGCTCTGGTGAATTCCATGCCCAGGAGGGTTAAGGCAGTGCTGGATAATAATGGTGGTCACACAAAATATTGACACTTTGGGCACAATTTGGACATGTTCACTGTGGGGTGTACTCACTTATGTTGCCAGCCATTTAGACATTAATGGCTGTGTGTTGAGTTATTTTCAGAAGACAGTAAATCTACACTGCTATACAAGTTGTACACTGACTACTCTAAGTTATATCCAAGTTTTATTTCTATAGTGTTGTCCCATGAAAAGATATAATAAAATATTTGCAGAAATGTGAGGGGTGTACTCACTTTTGTGATACACTGTATATATATATATATATGCTGAGGAATACAGTGTATATATATATATACACTGTATATAATAAAATATTTGCAGAAATGTGAGGGGTGTACTCACTTTTGTGATACACTGTATATATGCTGAGGAATACAGTGTATATATATATATACACTGTATATATATATATATATACAGTGTATCACAAAAGTGAGTACACCCCTCACATTTCTGCAAATATTTTATTATATCTTTTCATGGGACAACACTATAGAAATAAAACTTGGATATAACTTAGAGTAGTCAGTGTACAACTTGTATAGCAGTGTAGATTTACTGTCTTCTGAAAGTAACTCAACACACAGCCATTAATGTCTAAATGGCTGGCAACATAAGTGAGTACACCCCACAGTGAACATGTCCAAATTGTGCCCAAAGTGTCAATATTTTGTGTGACCACCATTATTATCCAGCACTACCTTAACCCTCCTGGGCATGGAATTCACCAGAGCTGCACAGGTTGCTACTGGAATACTCTTCCACTCCTCCATGATGACATCACGGAGCTGGTGGATGTTAGACACCTTGAACTCCTCCACCTTCCACTTGAGGATGTGCCACAGGTGCTCAATTGGGTGTAGTCCATCACCTTTACCTTCAGCTTCCTCAGCAAGGCAGTTGTCATCTTGGAGGTTGTGTTTGGGGTCGTTATCCTGTTGGAAAACTGCCATGAGGCCCAGTTTTCGAAGGGAGTGAATCATGCTCTGTTTCAGAATGTCACAGTACATGTTGAAATTCATGTTTCCCTCAATGAACTGCAGCTCCCCAGTGCCAGCAACACTCATGCAGCCCAAGACCATGATGCTACCACCACCATGCTTGACTGTAGGCAAGATACAGTTGTCTTGGTACTTCTCACCAGGGCGCCGCCACACATGCTGGACACCATCTGAGCCAAACAAGTTTATCTTGGTCTCGTCAGACCACAGGGCATTCCAGTAATCCATGTTCTTGGACTGCTTGTCTTCAGCAAACTGTTTGCTGGCTTTCTTGTGCGTCAGCTTCCTTCTGGGATGACGACCATGCAGACCGAGTTGATGCAGTGTGCGGCGTATGGTCTGAGCACTGACAGGCTGACCTCCCACGTCTTCAACCTCTGCAGCAATGCTGGCAGCACTCATGTGTCTATTTTTTAAAGCCAACCTCTGGATATGACGCCGAACACGTGGACTCAACTTCTTTGGTCGACCCTGGCGAAGCCTGTTCCGAGTGGAACCTGTCCTGGAAAACCGCTGTATGACCTTGGCCACCATGCTGTAGCTCATTTTCAGGGTGTTAGCAATCTTCTTATAGCCCAGGCCATCTTTGTGGAGAGCAACAATTCTATTTCTCACATCCTCAGAGAGTTCTTTGCCATGAGGTGCCATGTTGAATATCCAGTGGCCAGTATGAGAGAATTGTACCCAAAACACCAAATTTAACAGCCCTGCTCCCCATTTACACCTGGGACCTTGACACATGACACCAGGGAGGGACAACGACACATTTGGGCACAATTAGGACATGTTCACTGTGGGGTGTACTCATTTATGTTGCCAGCCATTTAGACATTAATGGCTGTGTGTTGAGTTATTTTCAGAAGACAGTAAATCTACACTGCTATACAAGCTGTACACTGACTACTCTAAGTTATATCCAAGTTTCATGTCTATAGTGTTGTCCCATGAAAAGATATAATAAAATATTTGCAGAAATGTGAGGGGTGTACTCACTTTTGTGATACACTGTATATATACATACAGTGTATCAAAAGTGAGTACACCCCGCACATTTCTTTAGATATTTAAGTATATCTTTTCATGGGACAACACTGACAAAATGACACTTTGACACAATGAAAAGTAGTCTGTGTGCAGCTTATAAAACAGTGTAAATTTATTCTTCCCTCAAAATAACTCAATATACAGCCATTAATGTCTAAACCACCGGCAACAAAAGTGAGTACACCCCTAAGAGACTACACCCCTAAATGTCCAAATTGAGCACTGCTTGTCATTTTCCCTCCAAAATGTCATGTGACTCGTTAGTGTTACTAGGTCTCAGGTGTGCATAGGGAGCAGGTGTGTTCAATTTAGTAGTACAGCTCTCACACTCTCTCATACTGGTCACTGAAAGTTCCAACATGGCACCTCATGGCAAAGAACTCTCTGAGGATCTTAAAAGACGAATTGTTGCGCTACATGAAGATGGCCAAGGCTACAAGAACATTGCCAACACCCTGAAACTGAGCTGCAGCACAGTGGCCAAGATCATCCAGCGTTTTAAAAGAGCAGGGTCCACTCAGAACAGACCTCGCGTTGGTCGTCCAAAGAAGCTGAGTGCACGTGCTCAGCGTTACATCCAACTGCTGTCTTTGAAAGATGGGCGCAGGAGTGCTGTCAGCATTGCTGCAGAGATTGAAAAGGTGGGGGGTCAGCCTGTCAGTGCTCAGACAATACGCTGCACACTACATCAAATTGGTCTGCATGGCTGTCACCCCAGAAGGAAGCCTCTTCTGAAGTCTCTACACAAGAAAGCCCGCAAACAGTTTGCTGAAGACATGTCAACAAAGGACATGGATTACTGGAACCATGTCCTATGGTCTGATGAGACCAAGATTAATTTGTTTGGTTCAGATGGTCTCAAGCATGTGTGGCGGCAATCAGGTGAGGAGTACAAAGATAAGTGTGTCATGCCTACAGTCAAGCATGGTGGTGGGAATGCCATGGTCTGGGGCTGCATGAGTGCAGCAGGTGTTGGGGAGTTACATTTCATTGAGGGACACATGAACTCCAATATGTACTGTGAAATACTGAAGCAGAGCATGATCCCCTATACAGTGTATCACAAAAGTGAGTACACCCCTCACATTTCTGCAAATATTTTATTATATCTTTTCATGGGACAACACTATAGACATGAAACTTGGATATAACTTAGAGTAGTCAGTGTACAACTTGTATAGCAGTGTAGATTTACTGTCTTCTGAAAATAACTCAACACACAGCCATTAATGTCTAAATAGCTGGCAACATAAGTGAGTACACCCCACAGTGAACATGTCCAAATTGTGCCCAAAGTGTCAATATTTTGTGTGACCACCATTATTATCCAGCACTGCCTTAACCCTCCTGGGCATGGAATTCACCAGAGCTGCACAGGTTGCTACTGGAATCCTCTTCCACTCCTCCATGATGACATCACGGAGCTGGTGGATGTTAGACACCTTGAACTCCTCCACCTTCCACTTGAGGATGCGCCACAGGTGCTCAATTGGGTTTAGTCCATCACCTTTACCTTCAGCTTCCTCAGCAAGGCAGTTGTCATCTTGGAGGTTGTGTTTGGGGTCGTTATCCTGTTGGAAAACTGCCATGAGGCCCAGTTTTCGAAGGGAGGGGATCATGCTCTGTTTCAGAATGTCACAGTACATGTTGGAATTCATGTTTCCCTCAATTAACTGCAGCTCTCCAGTGCCAGCAACACTCATGCAGCCCAAGACCATGATGCTACCACCACCATGCTTGACTGTAGGCAAGATACAGTTGTCTTGGTACTTCTCACCAGGGCGCCGCCACACATGCTGGACACCATCTGAGCCAAACAAGTTTATCTTGGTCTCGTCAGACCACAGGGCATTCCAGTAATCCATGTTCTTGGACTGCTTGTCTTCAGCAAACTGTTTGCTGGCTTTCTTGTGCGTCAGCTTCCTTCTGGGATGACGACCATGCAGACCGAGTTGATGCAGTGTGCGGCGTATGGTCTGAGCACTGACAGGCTGACCTCCCACGTTTTCAACCTCTGCAGCATTGCTGGCAGCACTCATGTGTCTATTTTTTAAAGCCAACCTCTGGATATGATGCCGAACACGTGGACTCAACTTCTTTGGTCGGCCATGGCGAAGCCTGTTCCGAGTGGAACCTGTCCTGGAAAACCGCTGTATGTCAAGTCAAGTCAAGTCAACTTTATTTATATAGCGCTTTTTACAATATACATTGTCTCAAAGCAACTTTACAAAATCCAGGACCAACAGATACAAAAACCCCTGTTGAGCAAGCCGAGGGCGACTGTGGCAAGGAAAAACTCCCTGAAAATTACAGGAAGAAACCTTGAGAGGAACCAGACTCAGCAGGGCCCATCCTTCTTGGGTGGCCTGGAGGATACTTTAAATAAATACACGATTTACACAAATCATACAAACACAGAATTAAATGATCTAAAAGTCATAACTGGTAATAAATAGATAAATAAACAATTAAATAATATGACCATGTATGAGCATGTATGACCTTGGCCACCATGCTGTAGCTCAGTTTTAGGGTGTTAGCAATCTTCTTATAGCCCAGGCCATCTTTGTGGAGAGCAACAATTCTATTTCTCACATCCTCAGAGAGTTCTTTGCCATGAGGTGCCATGTTGAATATCCAGTGGCCAGTATGAGAGAATTGTACCCAAAACACCAAATTTAACAGCCCTGCTCCCCATTCACATCTGGGACCTTGACACATGACACCAGGGAGGGACAACGACACATTTGGGCACAATTTGGACATGTTCACTGTGGGGTGTACTCACTTATGTTGCCAGCTATTTAGACATTAATGGCTGTGTGTTGAGTTATTTTCAGAAGACAGTAAATCTACACTGCTATACAAGTTGTACACTGACTACTCTAAGTTATATCCAAGTTTCATGTCTATAGTGTTGTCCCATGAAAAGATATAATGAAATATTTGAAGAAATGTGAGGGGTGTACTCACTTTTGTGATACACTGTATATATACACACACACACTTATTTACAAACAAATACATAAATAATTAGATGTATAAGAGTCAAGTGATAAATTTTAAATAAAAATAAATACTGATATTTTATAAAAGATTCTTAAGAACATAATATAGAATTCAAACAAACTCAAAGAAAAGAAAAGTTTACCCTCCTCTATTGAGCACACCACCTACCCATGACACCACAGTTGTTTAAAACAGTTCAGATCATTCATACTTTTATAGAAATTATCTATATATCCATTGTTATCCTTGTTTTTACCAGCCGTGCAAAGATTCTTTTTGCATCATAGTCTGTGTTTTGAGTTATTTTGTTCTTTCGACTAATGTATATTGCAAATTTTGCTTGACCAAGCCTAGGGCTGGACGATATGGCTAAAATTGATATCACGATATAAAGTTATAAGCTATATATAAGATATATATAAGATATATAAAGATATAAACGATATAAGTTTCGGTCGATACGATTCCGATATCGATATAATACAAATGTCAGAAAAACTGCCAGGAACACCAAAACTTAAAGGCTGTACCTGCGAACCTCTGAAAAATGTATTTGCAAAGTCTATGAAATCTCACCCTTTACAACTACATAATATTTTAGAAATAATAATCACCTTTTACATGTATTCAGCATTTGTATACAGACAAAAACACGACATCATTCTCAAATAAACATAAGCTTTGACAATATATAATATAATATATTAACATATGTCTTAACCAGAGGTGGAAAGAGTACTAAAATATTGTACTCAAGTAAAAGTACTATTACTTTAATGAATTTTTACTTAAGTATGAGTAAAGTTACTAGTCTAAAAATCTACTCAAGTAAAAGGTAACTCATTTAAAATGTACTCAGAGTAAACGTTACTTAGTTACTTTATTAACAGCAGGGGGGGTCTCTTCTGTGTAATGCAAACAGGACAAGTGGATATAAATCTCACAATAGTTGTTATTAATTCAAATATAATAGAAGAAACATGTTGATACAACATTTAAAACATTTAGGGGTGTGTAATGTGTCATTTTAGTCCCATAAAACTTTTTTAAACTGTATAACCACTAGTGATGTGTCGTAGAATTATTTGAATCTATTGAACTATAGATTGAACTCGGCTCTATAAAAGGAACCGAGACAAAAGATCCGACTCCCCGTCGCAGAATTCACTGCAGCAGTTTCCCAGACGCGATTTCTTTAGCGTTTATTATTTTACTCAGTAACGGATCTTATTTAAAATGTAGCGAATTACAGTTCTTAATACAAAACATACTTAGGTAACAGGCTGTGAAATCTACTTTAAAAAGTATAAGTACACAAAAAAAACTAAAAAGTACACTCAATTACAGTAACGCGAGTAAATGTAATTCGTTACTTTCCACCTCTGGTCTTAACTAACTTTAATCCACAACATGGACTGATTATTATTTGTATGTAAACATTTTCGAACAAAAGTGCTCAACCAGGATAAAGAATATAAAAAGTGCTTAAGAGTTGCTGCAGAATTTGCTGCAGCAGATGTGCTTAAAGAATACAGAAAAAAATCAACAATTTCTATTGCTTCTTTTTTAACTAGTAGAATGGAGCATCAATCTGAGACACATTTGTAAATCGTGATCAGACCAGCCCCCTTTGCTTTTACCTCCAGTAGGTCGGCTAGTGTAGCTTTTTTCTTTTTAAGAGCTTCAGTTTGCTTTTGATTTCCTGTGGCTGCCCCTAAAGTCTGGAGCTCCACTATTTCAGTCTCTAGATTTTTAAGTGATCTGGTGATGTCCTTTGTGACATTAAGAGTGTACTGTTGACAAAATATCCTTGTTTGTATTTTGGCTATTCCCACCACTCCTGCAAATAATTAAAACTAGGCTTCTGTATTCTAAAAGTCTTCCAAAAAAGATAAAAGACTCTAAGTTGGCATCATCTAAAAGTGTATTAAAAAGCCAGTAAGCACTAAGTTGGATCTTCTGATCATACATTGAACCATGCAGTGATCTGAAAAACCTACAGGAGAGATAAAACATTTAGCTTATGTTTAAAAACATAAAAACATGTTATCTTTTAAATGTGTCCATGTGTACTGTCTCTGCTTTTTGTGAAGGTTTCGCCATACATCATACAGTTCATTGGTCTCCATTATCTCATACAATTTTTTTCGAGAGGCCATGTGGTTCCATATGATTTCTGTCCATGTCATCAGCAGTACAGTTGAACTCACCACCCAGAACTAAATATTCATTTATTTTACATTTTTTAATAACATCATTAAGTGTGTTTAAAAAGACCATCCTGTCTGTCCTAACTGTTGGTGCATATACACAGATAAAATTTTATGTTTTATTTTCAAAACATGCTCTCACTTTTAAAAGTTTCCCATTTATTATTTCCTCAACATCGTAGAAATAAGGAATAAAACTCTGAAAAAAACAGTGCGACTCCACCACTGATATGGCTTAAGATAGATTGCCCTTTACCCGAGCACGCTCTTTTTTTCTTTTTAAGGAAGCTTTAAAAACTGGATCCATGTCCATATCTGCTCCCTCGTCCAGCTCTGGTGTTGCTACAGATCTTAGCACAAGTTTTATCGCTTTTTACCTCTGTTTAATGATTGTCTTTCCCGGAGTGCTCTGTCATTGTGTCTACCTCCTCCTGCATAACAGGTGCTTCCACGGCTGACAAAAATGTCTCCGATTCCTCCACCATCGCAGCGTGCTTGTTTTGGTCCTGGATCACGTCAGCTGCTTCCTCTGTAGTTGGTCCAGTCTGATTGCGCTCCACAGGCGTCGCTTTGATTGTTGGATTTGATTCTTCAGCCGCTGGTGCGTGAGTCGGGCTACTCGCAGCTGTAGGGGGGTCCAGTTGTAGCCAGCCCGTCCGCGCCTGGTCCTGGTTCCTCAGCACATTCACCCGCATTATCTGCGTTTCTTTTTTTAGGGCAGGCGTGAATGAGGTGACCAGGCTGTCCTCATCCAAAACACTTTATTTCAGCATCAGATGACGCAAAGACTGTATAGTCGAATCCATCCACTTTAAAATTTAAAACCAGATATAGTTCGTCAGCTCCGTCTTTAAGTACCATATACACCAGCCTCCGAAATGACACCAGATGTTTGACATGGGGAGATTTGCATCCAAGAGGGATCTTTTTTTATGGTGGAAACCAGTTTACTGTACCGAGATAATTCTTTTATGATCAGTTCATCTTTAATAAATGGGGGGAGGTTGGACAGGATGATTTTCTTAGCTTGAGTACTCAGTGGTTGCACCATTTTAAGTTGGCCCTGTAGCACAATTCCTTTCTGAATTAGCTCAATAGCCTTCTCAACGGTGCTCACTCCTCCTACACGCTCACCTGGCACTCCACCTTCACACCATGCCGGCGTGTCAAACTTTCATAAAGTTTGTTTGGAGCCACCATGCTCCTCGCGATTTAGCCGGTGGCGGGTAAAAACCCCGCTGTCCCACACTTAACTCACGAAGAAAATAATTCCGTAGATATTTTCATGGATTAAATTATGAAGAAAAGTTGGCAAAACACCAGAAAGTCACTCTCATGCGTTCCCAATGCTCCATCACACAACGCACGACAGAGAGAGAGAGAGAGAGAGAGAGAGAGAGAGAGAGAGAGAGAGAGAGAGAGAGAGAGATTAATTCTGAAGATTCTGAAGAGAGGTCATGTGTCTGTAAGCTCCCAAATTTCTATGTTTTTTTTGTTTTGAAAAAAACACCTTCGGTTCTGGCCTGCGACCAAATCACAGCCGTGATGTTATTCGCGATAACACACTCCCTCTCGTGTTCTATTAAAGCAATAAGCCACGAGAGGCCGTACGTTACTGTGATTTTAGCACGGGGATGACGTTTTGGCACGACGCGAAGCGGAGTGCCTAAAACTTCTTTCCCCGTGCTAAAATCGTAACAGTAACGTACGGTCTCGAGTGGCTTATTGCTTTTATAAAACGGCGGTCAACATAAAATATAATAAATACAACAATGTTTAATTCATAAATGTATTTATTGTGTATAAACTTACAATAAAGCATTCTTCCGCGACGCAAAATAGTTCGATTAACAGTGTTGCTAGGCAACATGAGGGCGAAAATAACATTACATTTTTCTTTTCAGTGGCGTATTAATATGGAATGATGTGAGGTGATCATAGGTGTGAGTTTATCAGGGATTTTACAACGGCTTCGAACGCGGCTCAGCCAATCAGATTTTAGGACCGGAACTATCCGTTTTATAATGCTTAATTTAAGTCATTAAAACTGCAGGGATAAACTAAAGCTAAAGTGACAGTTGGCAGCTGACATTTGAAATTCTTCAACATTCCGAGCCACCAAATACAGGGTGGGTAATTTATATGGATACACCTAAATAAAATGGGAATGGTTGGTGATATTAACTTCCTGTTTGTGGCACATTAGTATATGGGAGGGGGAAAACTTTTCAAGATGGGTGGTGACCATGGCGGCCATTTTGAAGTCGGCCATTTTGGATCCAACTTTAGTTTTTTCAATGGGAAGAGGGTCATGTGACATCAAACTTATTGAGAATTTCACAAGAAAAACAATGGTGTGCTTGGTTTTAACGTAACTTTATTCTTTCATGAGTTATTTACAAGCTTCTCTTTGTTACAGCCATTGACATGTCGCAGAGGTTAACAAGTGAGGAGCGGATAGAAATTGTGTTGATGTCTGGTGAACGCAGTACCCGGGTCATTGCAGCAGATTTCAATGCAAGACACCCTACGAGACCACCCATCTCCCATGCTACAGTTAGCAAACTGCTTGCCAAGTTTCGTGAAACTGGTTCAGTGTTGGATTTGCCAAAATGTGGACGCATGAAAACTGTCACTAATGAAGAAACATCAGTGGCTGTCCTAGCTTCATTCAGCAAGAGCCCACAGCGTAGCACTCGCCGCATGTCACTGGAGAGTGGCATCAGTCGAACATCCCTTCGGCGGATATTAGCTACTCACAAATGGCACCCTTACAAACTCCAGCTGCTGCAGCCTCTCAACGAGGATGACCCAGATCGGCGCACTGAATTTGCAGAATGGGCAAAACAAAAATTGGAACAGGACCCTCAGTTTACACAGAACATTTTGTTCAGTGATGAGGCAAACTTTTATGTGAATGGTGAAGTTAACAAACAAAACCACCGCTATTGGTCTGACACTAACCCACATTGGATAGATCCCTCCAAGACTGTTGGAACACAAAAATTGATGGTATGGTGTGGTATATGGGGTACAAAGATAGTGGGGCCATTCTTCATCAATGGAAACCTCAAGGCCACTGGATATTTGAAATTGCTACATGATGATGTGTTTCCCTCTTTATGCACTGAAGCTGGCACGTTCCCTGAGTTTTTCCAGCAAGATGGTGCACCACCACATTATGGGTGTCAGGTCCGAGCATTCCTAGATGAACAGTTTCCTGGAAAGTGGATTGGTCGTCGGGGGCCAGTTGAATGGCCCCCAAGGTCTCCCGATCTGACCCCCTTAGACTTTTATCTTTGGGGTCATCTGAAGGCAATTGTCTATGCTGTGAAGATACGAGATGTGCAGCACCTGAAACTACGAATACTGGAAGCCTGTGCTAGCATTTCTTCTGCGGTGTTGCTATCAGTGTGTGAAGAGTGGGAGAAGAGGGTTGCATTGACAATCCAACACAATGGGCAGCACTTTGAACACATTTTATAAGTAGTCAGAAACTTGTAAATAACTCATGAAAGAATAAAGTTACGTTAAAACCAAGCACACCATTGTTTTTCTTGTGAAATTCTCAATAGTTTGATGTGTCACATGACCCTCTTCACATTGAAAAAACTAAAGTTGGATCCAAAATGGCCGACTTCAAAATGGCCACCATGGTCACCACCCATCTTGAAAAGTTTTAATACTCATATACTAATGTGCCACAAACAGGAAGTTAATATCACCAACCATTCCCATTTTATTTAGGTGTATCCATATAAATGGCCCACCCTGTATACATATGAGCTCTTCAGAATGAGCCAATCAGAACTGTCACCTACCCCCCCCCCCCCACCCTGTGGAGTGTGTAGCTCCACTCTGCAGTCCAGTCCAGTACTGCCCAGTCATTTACCCTCCTGAACTAAAGAGTGAAACCGCCAAAAATCAGTTTAAGCAGAAGCTCCTGAAGGAGAAAACAGAAACTCTGTTTGCAGATCTTGATAAAACTGGTAAAGCCAGCAATTTCATCTTCTATTCAGACTACCCAAGCTCATGGCATAAAGCTCTAATCTCCTACTACTCATCTGTAAAAAAAAGAGGGGATCTGTAACGGATGGAAAGTAAAAATAAAAGACCTTAATGACACAAAGACAGTTATGACCACAGTCAACATATACAAAAACTGAACTGTCATGATACAGGGAAACTTGAGTGAATTTCAGGGCTCATTTATTAATCTTAAAGAAATTGCAGAGCAAGAAAAGTTTAATGAAAACACTCTGCAGAAAGAAGACAGTGCCCCCATATTAGTGCTGGACAATAATTCGATATCGATATATATCGCGATAGAAAATGTTTCAATAACGGTGATATGATTTTTAAACAAATTCGATCGATATGCATACGTCAGTGCGTGATGACGTACGCCACAGGCACGAAGCCAGTGCTCAGCGTTACAGCTCTGATTACACTCCGCTACAACACGGTGGATATTAGCGGCAAAATGAGTTCAACAGCTGTGAGTGAACGAGCAGTTAAAAAAGAAGCAGTAGAAATAGTTGATTTTTTTCTGTATTCTTTAAGCACAACATCTGCTGCAGCAAATTCTGCAGCAACTCTTGCGCACTTTTTATATTCTTTATCCTGGTTGAGCACTTTTGATCGAAAATGTTTACATACAAATAATAATCAGTCCATGTTGGGGATTAAAGTTAGTTAAGACCAG
This sequence comes from Trichomycterus rosablanca, assembly GCF_030014385.1. Classification (NCBI taxonomy): domain Eukaryota; kingdom Metazoa; phylum Chordata; class Actinopteri; order Siluriformes; family Trichomycteridae; genus Trichomycterus; species Trichomycterus rosablanca. Next base: position 18,044,852 of record NC_086007.1, read on the forward strand.
AGGTGGAAAGTAACGAATTACATTTACTCGCGTTACTGTAATTGATTGTACTTTTTTGTTTTTTGTGTACTTATACTTTTTAAAGTAGATTTCACAGCCTGTAATTTTACTTTTACCTAAGTATGTTTTGTATTAAGAATTGTAATTCGCTACATTTTAAATGAGATCCGTTACTGAGTAAAATAATAAACGCTAAAGAAATCGCGTCTGGGAAACTGCTGCAGTGAATTCTGCGACTGGGAGTCGGATCTTTTGTCTCGGTTCCTTTTAAAGAGCCGTATATATACATAACAACTCCCAGAAGCGCGAATCGGTTCCTTTATTTCAGTATAAAGGGCCGTTCAATAGATTCAAATAATTCTACGACACATCACTAGTGGTTATACAGTTTAAAAAAGTTTTATGGGACTAAAATGACACATTACACATCCCTAAATGTTTTAAATGTTGTATCAACATGTTTCTTCTATTATATTTGAATTAAAAACAACTATTGTGAGATTTATATCCACTTGTCCTGTTTGCATTACACAGAAGAGACCCCCCCCCCCCCCCCCCCCGGCTGTTAATAAAGTAACTAAGTAACGTTTACTCTGAGTACATTTTAAATGAGTTACCTTTTACTTGAGTAGATTTTTAGACTAGTAACTTTACTCATACTTAAGTAAAAATTCATTAAAGTAATAGTACTTTTACTTGAGTACAATATTTTAGTACTCTTTCCACCTCTGGTTAAGACATATGTTATAATATATTATTTTATATATTGTCAAAGCTTATGTTTATTTGAGAATGATGTCGTGTTTTTGTCTGTATACAAATGCTGAATACAAGTAAAAGGTGAAAGCTAATTTATTTGTATTATTATTATTATTATTATTATTTCTAAAATATTATGTAGTTGTAAAGGGTGAGATTTCATAGACTTTGCAAATAAATTTTTCAGAGGTTCGCAGGTACAGCCTTTCAATGTTGGTGTTCCTGGCAGTTTTTCTGACATTTGTATTATTCATATCGATATCGGAATTATATCGTATCGACCGAAATTAGGAGTTATATCGTGATATAAATTTTAGCCATATCGTCCAGCCCTACCCCCTATACAGCACCACAAGAGCCCACAGAGCCTCCTGCTCAGGAGCAGAAGAACCAACATGCTTCACTCTACACCCCATTAACTTGATAAAGGAGCACTTCACACTACTGGAGGTAGAGTTAGTACAGCTTCGAGAGATTGTCCTAAAGCAGCAACCAACTATCGAGAGAGCAGGTGAGAGAACTACAAAGGGACAGAGAGAAAGACAACTACAAGAAGGAGATGTCTACACTAAGAGAGTTGTTGAGACAGAGAGACAACACAGTACAGAGTATGAGAGAAAAGCTACTCTCCTTTAGTCAGCACCAGACTCCTCTGACAGAGAACTCTACCCAGCTTCAGCACTCACATCTAACCCCCACCAGCTCTAAACAGCCTCCTCCAACTCCAACCACCAGCTCACAACAGCTTCCTCCAACTCCAACCACCAGCTCACAACAGCCTCCTCCAACTCCAACCACCAGCTCACAACAGCCTCCTCCAACTACTAACTCTCAACAACCTCCTGTCAGCCAACAAGAACATCTAGAGCCCAACATCCAGGATACAAAGAGAGAAATTGTTTTGTTAATTGACTCAAATGGGAAATTCATCCATGAGAAAAAACTCTTCCCCAGACACAGAGTGGTTAAGCTCTGGTGCCCAACTACTCAAAAAGCACTGGAGCTACAGAGCCACATCATAATCCACACTGGGACAAATAACCTCAGGGCTCAACATCCCTGAGAGCAGTAATAGAGAAGGCCAGCAATACCTTCTCTAATTCAAAGATTATCATCTCCACCATGCTGCTTCGCAAAGATTCTCTGTGTCAGAAGATTAACACCAGTATCTCCAGAGAACGTGCTCGCCGGCCAAACACTCACCTTGCCCATCACCCGACTTTAGATACCACCTGCCTCTATGACCACATCCATCTATTCAAAGAGGTAGTTCCTGTTTTTGCAAAAACACTGAAAGACATCACACTGGCCTGCAAACTTCAGCACCTTCCAACACAATGCTGGACGAAAACCAAAAAAAAACCACCACCACCAAAACGCACCTCAAGACCTACAGAAGGAGCATCTCCACAAGCGGGGGGCTTGTGGAGATGCTCCTTCTGTAGGTCTTGAGGTGCCGCAGTACCACATCCCTTATTATCTTCCACAACCAGGCAGGAAGAAGAGACACCATGGGAACACTGGTCCTCCACCAACATCAGCACCAACAGTCACCATGGATACTCACAGTGCATCACTCTCCCAGGACCCAGCATCAATTGCTCAGAAACTCCAGACCCAGCCTGGAACACTGACCTATGCTCAGGTTGTTAGCAGAGGGGCAAATCCTAATGTGTCTGAACTCAGAGACATACAGCAGATTCTCTGTCACATCTGCACACGTCTGATGGGACATGGTCCGTAATGAGGTAGAGAATCATACAGGCAATGTACATAGATTGATAGATATATTGCCATTGAAGTATAAAATAAGTGCATAATTAATAATTATATATAACATACATATAATGATTAATCATTTCAAGATTTCTCTCATTTGCAAATTTAAATGACATAGCTTTTAGTTCAAACAGAATGGCATCATTTCGCATTTCACTTTGGAACATTCAAGGTTTAAACTCTTCTCTGTTTAGTTTAAAAAGCAAAAACCCTAAATTTGTTACTCAGATTAGAGATATTGACATTTTAATATTACAACAGACATGGTGTAAAGGAGAAGAGCCCACTGGTTGCCCCCCACACTACAGAGAATTGGTGGTCCCTTCCACCAAGTTAAAAGGAGTGGCTCAGGGTAGGAGCTCGGGGGGAATCTTTGTATGGTTTACATCAGAACTATCACATTTTACTGAAGTAGTAAAAAAAAAAAAGGAGAAAACTATTTGTGGATAAAAATCAACAAACAGACAATTTCAACAACACAGGACTTATTTATTTGTGCAATATATATTCCCCCAACAGAATCCCCTTATTTCAAGGAAGAAACCTTCCCAAATTTAGAAAAAGAAACTAGTAATTTTCAAACACAAGGCCATGTAATGATCTACGGGGACCTAAACGCTAGAACAGGAGACCAACCAGACTTCATCAGCACACAGGGTGATCATTTCATAACAGGAGATTATGTTCATTTTCCCACTTACTCCCACAGGGAAAACAGTGATAAGTCAATAAACGCACATGGAAGAAATCTACTGCAGCTCTGTTGAAGCCTGGGTCTGTCCATTGTGAACGGACGGACGAGAGGGGACTCCTTCGGTAAGTTCACATACAGCTCAGCTCTTGGCAACAGTACAGTAGACTACATCATAACAGACTTTGACCTGACCCTCTTGAGAGCCTTCACAGTCAAGCCACTAACTCCCCTCTCTGACCACAGCCAAATTACAGTATACCTGAACAAACCAACTGTGAATATTAATTGTCAAAAACCCAGCAAACTGTACACATTTAAACAACCCCCCCCCCAGGTGGACTCAGGACAGCGCTGAAAAAATATCTTCACGCAATTAATAGCCAGCAAATTCAGACACTTCTCGACTCCTTTCTGTCAGACACCTATTCCCAAAATACGGAAGGAGTTGAAGTGGCTGTGGAAAATTTTAACCATATTTTTGACCATTCCACTCAAATATCAAAGTTGACCATTTGTAAAAGCAAACCCAAGACGACCCAAGAAAACAAATGGTTTGATCAGGACTGCAAAAACAAGAGAAAAGAGCTTAGAAATATATCCAATCAGAAACATAAGGAAACCACATAATCAGGAACTGCGCAAACTTAAAGAATACAAACACATACTTAAAATTAAAAAATACAAATATATACAAAGTCAAATAAATGACTTGGAGAAATCTATTAACTCCAATTAATTCTGGAACCACTGGGAATCACTAAAAAGAACACAGAAGGAAGATTTAACAATTATTGATGGAGATTCATGGAGAAACCATTTTGAAAAATTATACAGTAATCCATTTATTAATGTAAAACAGTTAGAAATATCTGAAAAACTACAAACATTTGAAACAATAATTAAGTCAAGTCAAGTCAAGTCACCTTTATTTCTATAGCACATTTAAAAGACAATGTGTGTCAACCAAAGTGCTGTACATTAAAATCAAGTATAAATAACACTCAACTATGCATATAACATTTAACAAATCATTAACATACATACAAAATAACATACATACGCACCAACATATAAATCAAATAAAACCACTAAAACAAAGATGGCTATGACAACCCAAAAAATATTAAAAACGTATTCATTAAGAAGACTCAAATGCCAAAGAAAACAAATAAGTTTTTTAAATTTGACTTAAAGGCATCTATTGTGTGGGACTCCTTTATGAAAAGTGGAAGACTATTCCAGAGTCTTGGGGCAGCTACAGAAAAGGCCCTGTCACCCTTAAACCTAATTTGAGAACGTGGAATAGCTAAGAGCAGTTGGTTAGAGGATCGTAGAGCTCGTGGAGTGGAGTAAACACAGAGAAGGTCAACGATATAGCTCGGAGCCAAGCCATGTAAAGCCTTAAAAACAAATAATAGAACTTTAAATTCTATCCTATATTTGACTGGTAACCAATGCAATGATGCAAGTATGGGGGTAATGCTCTCCCTTTTCTTGGTACCGGTCAGGAGCCTCGCGGCTGCATTTTGAACCAGCTGTAGACCGTCAGCTTAACTGACCGATTCCCAAGTACAGTGAATTGCAAAAATCGATACGCGAGGAAATAAAAGCATGCACTACTGTTTCCAAATCATTAAAAGAAAGGATACTTTTCATTTTAGCAATGTTCCTAAGTTGAAAGAAACTAGCTCTCACAACAGCATTAACTTGTTTCTCAAACTTAAGAGCGGGATCAAAAATGACACCCAGATTTTTTACATGGCTATTTACATACAATGTTAATGGCCACAGATCATTAGCTATGGCCCTTCCCGAATTAGGATTTCCAAAAATAATAATATCGGTTTTGTCTTGGTTTAAATTAAGAAAGTTCCTAGACATCCAACTGTTAATATCTCTCAAGCAATCAAAAATTAGGCTCAGAGAACTATTATCTCCTGGTTTCAGTGGGAGATAAAACTGGGTATCATCTGCGTAACAGTGATAAGGAATTTTGTACTTCCAAAAGATGGACCCAAGGGGGAGCATATATAATGAAAACAAAACAGGACCCAAAATAGAGCCCTGGGGTACTCCACATGTAACAGGCGCTGAAGGGGAGGAAAACTGACCCATCTTAACAGAAAAGGTTCTGTTTTCCAAATAGGAAGCAAACCACATCAGTGCAGTACCCTTAATGCCAACGACATACTGTAGGCGATCCAACAAGATAGTATGGTCGACAGTGTCAAAGGCTGAATTAAAACAGCACATTTTCCAGAAACAACAGCTAAAAGTAGATCATTGGACACCTTCAGAAGAGCAGACTCAACACCATGGTGTGTTCTAAACCCTGATTGGAATGTAAGAATTACCAAAAACCTCTGGACTTCCCAATTACAGAAGAAGAATTAGAGGACAAACTAAAAAAACTGCAATCCAGAAAAGCCTGTGGCACAGATAGTATTTTAAACGAAATGTTAAAAAACACAAATTATAAATTCAAATTGGCTATTCTAAAACTATTCAATTTCATTTTACATGTTGGTCACTTCCCAAGAGTCTGGAATGAAGGACTCATAACTCCTATTTTTAAATCTGGCGATAAATTTGATCCAAACAATTACAGAGGAACCTGTGTGAGCAGTAACCTGGGAAAAGTGTTTTGCAGCATCCTGAACACCAGAGTTACACAATTTCTAATAGAACATCATGTTCTAAAGAAAACTCAGATTGTTTTTTTACCAAATCACAGAACATCAGACCACATTTTCACTCTCCACACACTCATTAATAAATATGTAAACCAAAATGAAAGCAAAATCTTTACCTGCTTTGTGGATTTCCATAAAGCTTTTGATTCAATCTGGCATAATGGATTATTTTCAAAACTTATTGAGAATGGTGTGGGGGGTAAAATGTATTACGTCATTAAATCAATGATTTCTCAAAGTAAATGTGCAGTGAAAATCGGAATGCTTAGAACTGATTTCTTTCACCAGTCACGAGGAGTAAGACAAGGTTGTAGCTTGAGCCCCACTCTGTTTAATTGATATATTAATGAATTTGCTGAAAAACTGGATCAATCCAGTAACATACCTGGTCTCACTTTAGGTGACACCAGCATTAAATGTCTCCTCTATGCAGATGACCTCGTCTTACTGTCACCTACAGGAGAGGGACTAAAACAAAGTCATGGGCTTTGAAAATAAACCACCAAAAAAAAACAAAATAATGGTCTTCCAAAAAAGGTCTAAAAGTCAGGGGAATCATATTTTTACAATTAATAACACACAAATAAAACATACAAAAACATACACTTATTTGGGCATAACAATCAGCTCCACTGGAAGTTTTGGCTTGGCTGTGAAGGAACTTAAAGAAAAAGCAAGGAGAGCTCGTTCTGTCATTAAAAAATCAATTCAGTTTGAAATACCCATTACAATTTGGCTTAAAATATTTAAATCTGTAATAGAACCCATTGCACTGTATGGTAGTGAGGTGTGGGGGCCCCTAACTCAAAATGATTTTTCTAACTGGGACAAGCACCCGACTGAAACTCTGCACACAGCGTTCTGCAGAAATCTTTTCAGTGTGCAGAGGAAGACCCCCAACATGGCCTGTAGGGCAGAATTGGGCAATACCCACTAATATTCTGCATTCAGAAAAGAGCTCTAAACTTCTGGAAACATATCAAATCCAGTGACCCCCACTCACTCTATTATAAAGCACTGACATGCCAGGAGCTGAACATCGAAAGGAGTCCCCTAACCCAGATGGTCCTGAGTCTCAGTGACCTAAAACACACTAACATCACACACAACCAATCAGCCTCACCACACGCCCACCCAAAACATTAGATCCAACCAAATTATGACCAAACAAAAAAAAAATAACATCAAATACTGGACTGAGACAATACAACAACAACCCAGACTCCAGTGCTATTCAGCCCTGAATCGAGATTACTCTCTGGCTGCTTACCTGACAGAAATAAAAGAGAAAAAACTGAGGAAGGTTTTGACGATGTACAGATTCAGTGAGCACAGCCTGGCCATCGAAACCGGGCGGCGCAGACAGAGCTGGACACCCAGAGAGGCCAGGCTGTGCTCTCACTGAGCTGTGAGCTCGCAGTGGTGGAGACAGAGCTGCACTTCCTAACAGAGTGCCCGAAGTACAGCTCTATCAGGAGTCTATACTATGGGAAGATCAGCAGCATCTCCCCTGAGTTCCTACACTGCAGTAACACACACAAACAGCCCTACATACTGGGAGAGAAGAGCAGACTGATCACACACGCTGCACAATTTGTAGCAGCTTGTCACAATCTGAGGGACAACCAGTGAGGCAGACCACAAATTATTATTCATTATTATTGGTATTACAGTTTTTTTGTTTTTTATTTATTTTATTTATTTTTCTTTGACCTTCTTTATTGATCACTAATAATCTTGTAAAGAACTTAAATTCTAGAGTTGTATTCTAATCTGTTTTTCTTCTTTTCTCATTTCTTTTTACTGTTTATTGTTTACCGCTTTGGCAACAGTGTATCTAATTACATTCATGCCAATAAAGCACCACTGAACTGAACTGAGAGAGAAGGGGGGGCACACCTCATTTTATCTAAGGTACTGGTTAAATGATGACCTAAACCAAAACTTAGCAAACTGGCAAAACAGTGCAGGGAGTACCTCAAAAGTAACTAAAACCATGAAATAAATACTGACCATGCAAAAAAAACGAGTGAGAAATGAAGGGTTTAATTCTGGCTTTACTGCCACTGATAAAGTGGCAATTGGTTACATCACAACCGGCTCTTATATAAGGTGTTGACCTGTCCACTGCACAGCAAAAGGCAACATTTACCAGCTATGGGTAAACGGAGCAACTTGAGCTACAGTTTTTCTTCTCAAACTTTAGCTTTAACATGAGGGATACATTGCAGTTGCTTCCATCCTAAAATTTTGGTGGTTTATAAGAATAAGGTCAGGCATCAGAATTGGGGACAACCGTTTAAAATAGGCTCTTAAGCAGCGCTGAAGTCATGCAAAGCAGAAGGCATTTATTAAAAAGAAGCAAAGAGCTAAAGTAACATCAAGCCATGCACAAAGTTATTCAGGAAGAAATGACCATGACCGGTCCAATCACCAGACCTTAACCCCCTTAAACCTCTGGAATGTGATCGAGCGTAAGATTTCTCACAAGACATTAAACAAAGTCAATTTTGAAAGTATGCATTTAAGCTGTGATTGAAAATTGGAATTATTTTACTAAATATTTATTTAGTACTATTTATTTAATTAAACTATCTAAAATTACGCAGAGTATTACCACTGCTGAGATCTGGATTCGAATCTTAGCAGCGCTACTGACTGACCAGGTGTCTACACCGCTATGTGTAAGGCCCTTTACAGAAAGTGGCAGAGTAGACTCTACTTTCTGAGAAAGCTCTGGTCCTTCACTTTGTGCTGTGCATGTTTTACCAGTCTGTGGTCGCAAGTGCCATTTTCTATGCATAGGTCTGCTGGTGCAGTGGTATTAAGGGTAGTGACACCATCAGAATTAACAAGTTCATTAAAAATGCAGGACAGGTCATTGGGAGTGACTGAGGCAGGTCACTGAAGATTGTAGTTCAGGGGAGGATGCTGGATAAACTTTTGCACATCATAGACAATGTTTCTCACTCCTGACAACCTAATCTAAAAGAGCACCCAGCTGATACATCCTCCATGAAATAAGGAGGGGTATACAGACACTACAGGCTTTCTCTCATTTAAATTGTTATTCTAACTCTACCTAATCCATATAGATCATCTGGACAATATTATTGATTTATTTATATTTCTACATTTTATTTACAGCATGTACATGGACTTGTATGCTCACAAAGCTTTACAAAGTGGTCAGCATATTTTGACATGTAAGGACTCTCCTAAGGATTCTTTATTAACAAGTTTCATTTTAGCAACTCACACATGCATCACTGATTAATAATCAGAACAACGTAGCAGTTATGTAAACCAGTATGAAAAACAGAACTAGTTCAGCATCCTAGATGTACATTTTAAAGAATCAGTAGCAAACAATAAAAACAACAAATCAAAGAAAAAGAAGCAGATGTAAATTCCTAATAACCTTTACACTGGGACATGATGCAAAGTACACTATATTGCCAAAAGTATTCACTCACCCATCCAAATAATTGAATTCAGGTGTTCCAATCACTTCCATGGCCACAGGTGTATAAAACCAAGCACCTAGGCATGCAGACTGCTTCTACAAACATTTGTGAAAGAATGGGTAGCTCTCAGGAGCTCAGTGAATTCCAGTGTGGTACTGTGATAGGATGCCACCTGTGCAACAAGTCCAGTCGTGAAATTTCCTCGCTACTAATTATTCCACAGTCAACTGTCAGTGGTATATAACAACGTGGAAGCAATTGGGAATGACAGCAACTTAGCCACAAAGTGGTAGGCCACGTAAAATGACAGAGCGGGGTAAGCGGATGCAGAGTCAATCGCTACAGACCTCCAAACTTCATGTGGTCTTCAGATTAGCTCAAGAACAGTGCGTAGAGAGCTTTATGGAATGAGTTTCCATGGCCGAGCAGCTGCATCCAAGCCTTACATCACCAAGCGCAATGCAAAGTGTTGGATACAGTGGTGTAAAGCACGCCACCACTGAACTCTAGAGCAGTGGAGACGTGTTCTCTGGAGTGACGAATCAGCTTCTCCATCTGGCAAACCGATGGACGCGTCTGGGTTTGGTGGTTGCCAGGAGAACGCTACTTGTCTGACTGCATTGTGCCAAGTGTAAAGTTTGGTGGAGGGGGGATTATGGTGTGGGGTTGTTTTTCATGCTCCCAACTTTGTGGGAACAGTTTGGGGATGGCCCCATCCTGTTCCAACATGACTGTGTACCAGTGCATAAAGCAAGGTCCATAAAGACATGAATGAGCGAGTTTTGTGTGGAAGAACTTCACTGGCCTGCACGAAGTCCTGACCTCAACCCGATAGAACACCTTTGGGATGAATTAGAGCGGAGACTGCGAGCCTTCTCATCCAACATCAGTGTCTGACCTCACAAATACGCTTCTGGAATTCCCATAAACACACTCCTAAACCTTGTGGAAAGCCTTCCCAGAAGAATTGAAGCTGTTATAGCTGCAAAGTGTGGGCCGACATCATATTAAACCCTGTGTATTAAGAATGGGATGTCACTCACGTTCATATGCGTGTGAAGGCAGATGAGCAAATACTTTTGGCACTATTGTGTATTTCCATTATTCCATCCACAAGTGCAAAGTTTACCATGCATTCACCCCATACTTACAGTAAAAATCTTTCATTTTAATGAGTAATAGATTAGTTGTTAATTAATTCAATTTTATTAATAAATGTAAAAAGCTTCATGCCCACTTAGGGTGGGTTTCAAATCTGCACTCATACTCAACTGTACAAACTGTATCTGCACTCTCAATTGAAACCAAGCATCAGCTGTTGAAAATATATTTTAATTACATTTAACTGACAGCATTAATCAATGATTCTCGGGTCAGTAATCAATTAATCATTGGCATCCTTAGACTGAACTCAAAATACTAAACATTAGTGACCATCAGACTATCAAACATATCAGTACATATGTAACAACACATGAACACATGCACCTGGGGCTGAATTTAAAAAAATGTCATAACATGGCCATCATTCCTACTTCTCCTACTCTATTCTATTCTAGGTTATCAGACAAGTGCCAAGCAGATCTGTGGTGGACAATTTGTGTTTTGGGTGATTTAACACACCTTATATATTGTATTCAGAAACACGTGCACTTTGGGCTGTATGAAAAATCTCACAATATGTCTATAATTCTATTTTATGATACCAGACAAGTGTCCACGTCAAGTCTGAAACAAATCTGTGGTGAAAATGTTGAGATTTGGGGGATTTAACACACCTTAATATATAATGTAATTTATGAACACATGAACTTAGAGCTGTATCTGTAGATTCTATTGTAGGATGTCAATAGAAAGCATATCTATGGTGGATGTTTTTAAGTTAACATATACTGTAATTATGAACACACACACTTGGCTGTATCTTTAAGAAATCTCATAGTAGGGCCATAATTTCAACATCATTCCTACTCTATGATCAGTGGCAACACCAAGTTCAGTTTTGGATAGGTAACCACATTTATGAATACTCTGTTGATGCATGCTCAATAATCCAGGTACACAAATCCACAAAGTTGAATCAGTTCATCTGGACACAAGTTTGTTGTAGAGATACGTTTCGTCACTCAATCCGAATGACTTCTTTACACTGAAGTATACATTAGAGTGGTTACCTTTCCAAAACTCAAAAAAATTACCAGTGATCTGCTTTAAACATTATGTGGACTTTAAATGTAATATACTTGAATAGAATCAAGTGGGAATAATAAATATAATTATGAGATTTTTTTACAGATACAGGACCAAGTGCAAGTGTTCATAATTACAGTTTATACTGTGGTGTGGTAAATCTCAAAATTTCCACTATAGATCTGCTTCAAGCTTTGGACACTTGTCTGATATTCTGGAAAAGAATCAAATTGTAATTATGGACATAAGATTTTTCAAATACAGCCCGAAGTGAATGTGTTCATAATCAGAGTATATAGTAAGATGTGTTAAATTCACCAAATCTTATTATTTATTTATTTTTACCACAAATCTGTTTCAGACTTAATCTTCATAAAATAGAATAATGTTGAAATGAGTGATATATTAAGACTTAATAAACTCCAGTCTACATGCATGCAAGGTAAAATTAGGATGGTTACCTTTCCAAAACTTTTGTTTCCACCATAGATTTGTTTCAGACTTGGTGTAGAGACTTGCCTGATATCATAAAATAAAGTTGATATGATGGACATTCGAGGTCCATCATACAGGTTATATTGAAGTGTGTTAAATCCCCCAAAACTCAGAATTTTCACCACAGACCTGCTTCAAACTGTCAGTTATCTGATATTGTAGTTTCAAATAAAATAGAAATGAGTAATATATTATAAGGTTTAATTAAAATATAACTCAGGTCCATATGGGCAAGAGAATAAAGCGTTCACAATGCACTACCGTAATACCCCTAAAAATTTGGCCTTCGCTTTTAAGGTGCAGATAGCTTTAGCTTTGGTATCTTTTCTATAGGGCTATAAACACAGTTCTTGATTTGGTAATGTTAATTACGCAGCAATACATAGATTTTGAGTAAGACCCATATCACATATTAAACCTTATCTCGAGATTCCCCCGTTGTCCAATGTACAATATATGTGTGTTTTTGGTGGTGTTCCTACCTTTTATTTTACGCCTGTACAGTGACCGAGAGACGAACAACATAATGCAGGGGATACCATAATGTAGCAGGAAGCATTTGAATGCTACGCTACAAAAAATGTCCTGGGGCATATCGCTATTTGGCAACAGTGAGTGGCTCCACATAGCTATACAAAAAAAAAAAACTTACCAAAAAAGGTGTTAAAACATGCCAGCTGGTAGCTTGGTATTTTACTTCCTGATTGATGCCCCCCTTGTGTTTTGCGACAGCTCGTACACCATAATGGAAGCGGAACGACCCGACGGGGCAGGCGGTTGAACAAACCAAGAATCTTTCAAATCGTTAACAAAATCCGAATGGTCCAAGGTCCGAGGTCAATCGGGCTGGACATCTGCATCCTCCCAACTACAGGTATTTTTTCCAGTATAAATGGGCCGCTTTCAGGCAGAAAAATAGATGGATCGCCGAGATTGATAAACTTGTGGTAATTTTTGTTTTTTTGGTCCGCTAGCCCGTAGGATTTTTTCAGTACTGTTTTTTCTCTAACGCTGCTAAAATAGTTATGGCATAAGTGGGGCTTTTGTTAGATCGAAGCAGAGCGGTAGAGTAGTGATGGGTCGGTCGCGAACGATCCGGCTCTAAGAGCCGGCTCTTTAAAGTGAACGACGGGATCCGGCTCCTGATTGGGAGCCGATTCGGTTTTTTTCGGGGGGGTTTTTCTGTCAAAACCGCAAGTGATTGGTCAAGATACGTGGTGGCGTTTGTGTTTTTACACTGAGCAGGGGGGAGAATCAGAGAGAATCTTTTCCAAAACAGGGCAGATCATAACAGAAAGGAGAAACAGGATCAACCCCTCAAAGATGAGCTCCTTGGTTTTTCTGAATGCCAATCTTCACTAAATACTTACAAATACTGTCACCTGGATGCTGATTTTTCTTTTTGTTTCTCATTTATATTTTGTTGAGTGATGCTTCGTTAATGTTGTTTCACTCTAGATGCTTGTTTATTTTGTTTTGTTTATTAGGATTTTAACGTCACGTTTTACACTTTGGTTACATTCATGACAGGAACATTCACCTCACTTGCATGTCTTTGGACTGTGGGAGGAAACCGGAGCGCCCGGAGGAAACCCACGTGGACATGGGAAAGACATGCAAACTCCACACAGAAAGGACCCGGGCTCTTCACCTGGGGATTGAACCCAGGACCTTCTTGTTGTGAGGTGCTACCCACTTAGCCACCGTGCCGCCCCACTCTAGATGCAAATTTGCAAATAATATAAACAATCAGATCTTTTTGTCCAATTGAGATGGGTCTTTGTTTTTGTATTTTAAAATTTATTGATGGAGCACTCTGTTCCATGTTGAGTATATAGATAAAGCAATTTAAATAATAAACATTTGATACAATGTTTTTTTACATTAGTAATTCATTTTACATGTAATTTGGTAATTAATTAATTTAAGCAACAAAAAAATTAAGGAGCCACTTGGGAGCCGAAAGAGCCGGCTCTTTTTAGTGAGCCGAGCAAAAAGAACCGGCTCTCTAAAAGGAGCCGAAATTCCCATCACTAGTAGAGAGAACAGAGTGGCGACACTCCCATAGGGAACCGTTGTAACGGGGGCGGAACATTTTTCTGCACAGCTTCCGGGTTGTGGAGCTGTGAATAGTTCCAAACATCCCATAGAGCCCCATTCATTTCCACTACTTATCATGCTTTGTTTACAAAAAAAAAGAAAAGAATTTAATGTCATTAATATACTTAATACTGTTATTGTTTAGCATTTGCTCAGCACTAAATGTTACATGTTTATCTTAATTAATAGGTATAACCCAATTTAGCTTAGTCAGTTAATGACACTAGAGTCTTTTCACCTAAAATGAGTTGATTAATCAAGAGTCTTGCTACAGAAATGATCATAAAACATTAGAGCCATAATAAATCATGCTACTTTTACTTTCATACTTAAGTACATTTGAAGGTAAATTTAGTTTAGTACTTTAGTGGAGGTAAAGGTATTTTTACTTTTACTACTACTTTTACTGGAGTAATATTTTACCTTGGATATCTCTACTTTAACTCAACTGCATGGTTTGTGTACCTTGTCCACCACTTACATTAGACAAAATTAACTAGTGCATATTCATAATGAATTCATTAATGTATTACATGTAGGAATCAATTATTAATAACTCATGAAATAAGACATGAATGAATGCTATTTTATGTACCTGTACTATAATGTTTTTGGTACGGTAGTGTGTTTATGAATCTGTTCATTCAGTGCAGGTAAACCTTATGAATCCAGCCACATGGCTTAGTGTTTAACCAAAATGATGATGATGATTATTATTATTATATTAGTTTATGCAAAAAACAAAACAAAAAAACTGTCTAATCTCTGTACTGTATATTGTCTCTACTACTTAATGATATCGCATTATGTAATGTATGCTAATATAATGTACTGTGTGTTAACAAGAACGACCTATTAACAAGTCATTATTAACATCAATCTTCATATACCAATCTCCACTTCATATACCAAATTGACATTAAAGCAGATGCAGTACATGTAAAGGCAGTTGAAAATACCCAGAAATTGTACAAATGTTTATTATTTAGCGTTTAATATTTCATTCACTGCTGCCTGTCCCATATGAGAACATGACAGCGCCGGGTTTGTTTGGAACTATTGAAGGGGTTACATAAACCACGTGACCGCGTGGCGGCGAGATCAAGGAGTGTCGCAACTCTCTCTATCTACGGCTCTGGATCGAAGCATATGAAACAAATGATTCGGAAAAAGATTCGAGCGTGTGAAACTTCTGAATCGCCGCACCACAGGGACATCTGGTGGCCAACCTGTGGTCAAAACAGCAACCTCGGTTTTCAGACACAACTGAGAGAAGTGTGTGTTAATGAGAGTATGAAACATCGCCCCCTATGAGATAGTGAGCGTCCTTAACCGATAATAAAAAACTACGTTTGGCAAATGTGAAATACTATTGACTTTTTAGGTCTCGTCTCTCATTGAACTAAATATATTGATGAAAAACAGACATAAGAGTACAAAGAACATGCTTTTTTAAATCAAGTAATGATATGCCATCAAGTAATGATATGACATAATTGCATATTGTATTTCCTGTATTACGTATCATGTGTAAATTATGCATTAGTCAGTGTGTGAATATTTGCGACCTTCATTTACTATACAAAGGGGGAAATGCTTATGTAACTGGGACTGGTAATAATTTAGTTTATAAACTAAATTATAAACTAAATTATTACAATTAATCAGTTTTTTTTATTAATCAACATTATCTGTTCCACTGTGCTTGGATTAAGATTTGTCTCCTATTGCTCAAAATTTCTCTGGCTTTGGAGAATACTCTCCCACAAGGCAGTGATGTTGCTATAATTTGCAAAATAATAAGCAAATAACAATAAAGAAACGTTGTGATTCTTCCTATAGAAAAGCTTCCTTTATACTGGCCGAGAGAGCCCACGGCCATGTTGTAGAAAGGGGGAGGGTAGCTGCCAGGAGTCTGCAAAGTAGAGTCAATTAGCGGATAAGTATGGATATCCAGAGCAGAATATATTTACCGGTAAATGGGATGTGGTGATATGGTGAATGGTATGTGTATTGTGTTTGTTTTTGTTATGTATGGATATATCTATGTAACCCCACCAGCCTCAGAATGGTTCAGTCCTGCAAAGTAGGGGCGGGGTTTAGGGGTTAAATGGAGGGAAAATGGGACAGTTTAAAAAGGGTGGATGATGCATGCTGTGAGAGAGTGGCCAGGGTGCTACTACCTTGAACCTGACTGCTAGTAAGTCAGATAACTATAAAAGGGATTGCTGACTGGGGCTAGATAAGCCGTAATAATCCCGAAGGGTATTTGTTGATTTTGATTTGTTTAGTTTTCTTTTTGCACAGTTTTTCTTTTCTCTTTTTCGTGTGTGTTGGTGCTAATAAAACACCCCATTGGGGGCATAAAACCTATTTTGGAGTACAACCTGATCTTTTCAAGGTGAACCCAATCCTCTACACGACTACGCTATAATCAGGGGAAACAGTTTACACGCCTCAGCAGTCCCACACAAACCTTAATCATTATGGTTGTGTATATGGTAAATAGACTGCAATTATATTGTGTCAAAGTGGCTTAAAGTCCAAACTGTCCAATTATATTGTCTACGTAAGGACTTAATCACATTTACCCTTCTTTAGGCTTGTTCCAAAAATACAACATTTTGTAGAGGATGTTGTCCCCCTCTATAGTCTCTCAGAATTTAGAGGTCATTTCAGACTCTCCAAAGGACAAGTGGAGGTACGATATGATAACTTTCTTTTCTCTCACTTACTATGTAGGATCTTATAAACACCATTGGCCCTGTCTATATGAATCCACAGCAGACAAAATTGCCACTGACAAAGAGTGTCCTAGCCTGTCTATGGACACTGTCGAACCAGGAGTCATATAGGGGTATTTCAGACAGATTCAATATCACAAAATCCACTCTTGCCAAACATCTCCATGAGTTTTGTACTCTGGTAAATACGCACATGGCACACCACATTTCCTGGCCTTTAGGACAAATCCTGCACAATTCTTTGTTAGGCTTTCGAGCAGCTGGATTTCCAAACACTATCTGTGCAGTAGATGGATGCCACATTCATATTCAGAAGCCACACTGTGACAACCCCCTGGCATATTTTAACAGGAAACAGTTCTATTCTACAGTATCATTCTCACTGGATTTTGTGACAGTCACCGGCAGTTCACCCACATCAGCGTGGATCATCCTGGTAGCTGACATGATGCCAGAGCCTTTCGCCTCACAGAGGTTGCTTGTCTTTTAGAAGAAGATCCCCTGTCCCTGGTCCCACAAGGGATGTATATAATGGGGGATTCAGCCTACCCTCTATTGCCCCAACTGATGAGACCTTACAGAGACAATGGGCACTTGACAGCTAGGCAGAAGCCCTTTAATAGAAAACTAAACACTGGCCGTGTGGTCATTGAGCATGCCTTCGGCAAAGTTTAGGAGACTCCGATGCCTGCACATGAGGAATGTCCAGTCCATCAGCTCAGCAGTGTCTGTTGCATTCTACACAGTGTTTGCTTGGAGCCAGGAGACCATGGCGATGATGTGCAGGATGAAGAGGATGATGAACAGCATTCACTACAACCTCACAACCAGGATGTAATTCATTATAGAGACATAATAAAAAAAATGTTTTTGTGTCATCTTTAACTTCATGCCTTTTGGAGATAATTTTATCTTCAACTTGCTTAACTGTTCACAGTAACAGTAATTTTGACTGGGGTGCCCAAATGTTCGCATGCCACTGTATTTTATAGATGCATTGTTAAACAGTATACTTCAGTATGCTCACCGATGTGCCCAGTATGAGTCACTAATGAATAATGTGGTTAATATGTACATTGTACAATTGTGTAGAAGTTTGTGCTTCTTCGAGCACTGACAAATCAGTTATTTAGGCATTGATGATGAATAGTGGCTGTGGTTTATTGAAGATGAATCTCTTAACACAATCATCTTCTGAACAACACATTGTTTTGTTCTTCCAGAACAGCTTACCTTCTGGCCTTGGTTCTTGTAAAGAAACATGACACCATGCACATCCACACATTTTTATTTATGTAGCATATTTTAAAATGTTTACAAAGTTTACAGAGAAGAATGAAAAATAAATCAAAGTGTAATAGTGATAGTGGTATTAAAACAGTTAAGATATAAAATATTAAAGCAATTTAGATTGCTTTATATTAATAAAATTAGAAGACAAGAACCATCAGAAGTTCTAGAAAAACATCAAGATAAAAAGATATGTTACATTAAAGAAATATCAGGTAGCTTACTTGAGTCATTTCATGATAGGGAATGATAATTATGACATATGTTGCAATTTGTACGCAAAATAAACGGTCATGCTACTAGAAAGCATGATAGTATTTCGCACATATCAGGTCTTTAAGACAAATAAACTGAGATTTACATTTTAGAATGAAACGAAACAACCGCCAGAGGATTCAGCGGAGTTTCTAGCCAATGAGGATTAAGCTCTGTCGTCATCAAGCCGTCTCTCAGGCAGCGCAGCCCGTGGAGAGCAACTGCAGGGACTGGTTCCGCCGCCTGCAGCCGCCCCGCTCTCGCGAGATTATAACCAGTCTGTCATTGTGATGCGCCGGTGGCGCCGACGCAAGTCGGACAAAAAAAACTAACCGGCATGCACCGTACCGAGCCAGGCGGCGATCGGTCTGCGCAGCGCCGGGTTAAGTCGAACAAGCCTATTAACTAGCTCAGGGGTTTTCAACCTTTTTGGACATGTGCCCCCTTCGTGTGCCAACCGCGAACTTGCACGAAAAAATATTACTTCAAAAAGATAATACAGCCCGATCCCATCTGAGCCGATTCTATGAGCACATTATATAAATTTGTGGTTCGTAAGCGATTCTTGCTCTTCATGTAGATAAGAGCAGAAAACATTACTTCACAGAGCCACAGACAGAACGAGTCTGACTCGGTTACCGCTCTGTGGTAATAGCAGTTTAATTAAGACTGACGAAATGTACTTGTACATTACACTGGTGTACAAAATAACAGAAACTGCATTCAAATTAATTAAAAAACACTAAATCATAATTACAGCCACAGCTGCACAGACAGGTAATATTAGGTTAATTTCTAATTAACAACATGTATCATGGAAAAGTTTTAAAGGTATTAACAGCTTATGGAGACATTCAGTGGCTACAAGTGGAAACTCACTGACAAAGGGCAGAGAATAGCTGGTAAATGCCATGAATTTACATAAAAAAAACAAGAATGGAAATTGTGAACATCAATTGTCCAACATCAGTGGCTGACCTCATGAATGTTCTTCTGGATATGAAAGCTGTTTTATAGCTGCATAGGGTGTTATAAGGAGAGGCGGAGGACCCAAGAATGCAGAGAAAGGTTTTTTATTTTATAAACAATATATATATATTTTACAAAACACAAAAACGGAAAAGAATAACAAAAAACAAATCAGGAGAACCCCGATTGATGCCGGCAAAACCTTCGGCGCAACAACACCAGGGTCTTAGAGACTCCTGGGTGAGCCGCATTAAAACACCTGACGGCGAACTGTAGTTGGAACAAACAGCCGGTCAGGCGGACCTCCACCTGGGTCGGGCTCCACAACCTGAGCGTCCCGGACAACCTTGAATATGCCCCATGTGACCAAGGCAGCAATCTGACTCGGGGGGGATGATGGGATCAGGCTCGGTCTCAGGTCTGCTCAGCTCCCACTGCCTGGACAAGGCATCCGGCTTACCGTTTTTCGACCCTGGTCTATAAGACAGGGTGAACTGGAAGCGACCAAAAAAAAGGGACCACCGAGCCTGACGAGAATTCATCCTTTTCGCTTGCTGGATAAACGACAGATTTTTATGGTCTGTCAGACTCAGACTCAGCTTTATTGTCATTCAAAACCATGTACATGATTAGAACGAAATGCAGTTACTTAGGTCTCGGTGTGTGTAAACATAATAAAATATAAAATATAAATAACAAGAGAAACTACGTTTAGTAAAAATAAAACTTAAGACTTAAAACTAGAAGAAATAACTAAGATAGGAATTTTGTCCAGACAAGGAAGGGATGTTTCGCCCCTTCGAGCCAATGTCGCCACTCATCCAGCGCTAGCTTGATGGCCAGAAGCTCCTTGTCTCCTACCGGGTAGTTACGCTCGGCAGGAGTTAAACGGTGCGAAAAGAAGGTGCAAGGGTGGAGCTTCTTTTCTGGGCCGACTCTCTGGGAAAGCACTGCCCCAACCCCGACATCAGAGGCGTCCACTTCTACAATGAAAGGTTCCTCTGGATCGGGCAACTGCAACACGGGAGCAGTGGTAAGGAGAGCTTTCAGCCTATTGAAGGCTTGTTGGGCCTGCACCGTCCATTTAAACGGACCCTTCCCATTAAGGGCCGTTAAAGGAGCGGCGACCGTACTAAAGTTCCGTATGAAACGCCTGAAAAAGTTTGCAAAGCCCAAAAACCTTTGCACCTGGCGTACGGAACAGGGAGTTGGCCAATCCTCCACTGATTTGATTTTAGCCGGATCCATTCGGAGGGCGTCCTGAGAAACAATAAACCCCAAAAATGAAATAGTTGGGGCGTGGAAAACGGACTTCTCCAGCTTGACAAACAAGTGGTGGTCGAGCAGAAGCTGGAGAACCCGGCGGACGTGCCTCACGTGTTCTTCGATGGACCGGCTAAAAATTAGGATATAGTCTAGATAAACGTAGACGTATCTATCAAGGGCCTCTCGCAGAGCCTCATTGATGAAGCGTTGGAAGACTGCGGGGGCATTCATTAACCCAAAGGGCATCACTAGATATTCATAGTGTCCCGTGGGCGTAATGAACGCAGTCTTCCATTCATCCCCCGCCTGATCCGGATCAGGTTATACGCGCTGCGTAAATCAAGCTTTGAAAAAATGGAAGCTCGCTGAAGGGCTTTGAAAGCCGCGGCCATCAGCGGCAGCGGATACCGATCCTTGATCGTTATGGCGTTCAATCCCCAACCTACGCACCAGGCAGCGATCGATGAAACTTGCGACCGCGCCTGAATCAATACAGACCTTGAGCTCCGTATTCCCCGAACCCCAATGCAATGATACGGTTAGAAACAAACCATGGTCAGGGATGTTGGATCGGCTCACCCTCGACTCCCTACATCGAGAGTGGCCTACTCGTTTAACCGAGCACGGGCCCTCGAGGTGGAGTCGGGAGATTGTGGTGTGGCCGCCCTAGCCGATCCCAATTGCATGGGTTCGGGGTCCTGGTCCCGCGACGGCGGTCGGGGTGTGCCCTGGGGCCGACCAAAGGGTGAATGCAACCCTCGCTCCCGAGCCCTTTGTCGGAGCCTGGTGTCAATGGAGGTTGCAAGGAGGTAAAAGGCCTTAAGCGAAGTGGGGAGCTCACGAGTGGCCAACTCGTCTTTAATTTTTTCCCCCAGCTCGCGATGGAACATTGCAATTAATGCACCCTCATCCCACCCACATTCAGCCGCTAGAGTACGAAATTCTATTGCATAATCCGCTACCGAGCGCCCCCCTTGCTTCCACCCATAGGGTGGAAAAAAGTGTCCTTAAGAGCCTCCCTGAAGGCGCGCTCTGAAGAACACTCAGGTGCACTCTGCTCCCAGAGGGCAGTGGCACACTCTAGGGCTTTACCTGTGAGGAGTGAGATGATGAACGCAACTTTGGAGCGCTCAGATGGAAATCTGGAGGGTTGCAATTCAAATGTCAGGGAACATTGCAGGAGGAAACCCTGGCATTATTTTGTTTCCCCTGAAAAACGCTCAGGGGGTGGAATGGGGGTCTCTACCCCTGCTGATGCCCCAGAATGAACAGGGGACTGGACCTGGCTGTTTAAACTGGCTCCCAGCATTGGCAGCAGCTGGGCGATCTCAGACACGCGCTGAGCCATCTCATTGAGGGCCTGCTCGTGTCGCTCTAACGCGATCCCCTGGTGACGTAAGACGTCGGACACAGGGGGGTTCTCTCCATGATTGGTCGCACCTTACTGTTATAAGGAGACGCAGAGGACCCAAGAATGCAGAGAAATATTTTTTATTTTATAAACAATATATATATTTTACAAAACACAAAAATGGAAAAGAATAACAAAAAACAAATCGGGAGAACCCCGATTGATGCCGCTGACGCCGCAGGCAACTGAAAAAGGCAAAAAGAGAAAAATATAAACAAACACAAAAACCGTGAGTCGCGAACACGGATCGCCGGTGTGCGGGGCGTTCGCGTACTCGCTGAGCTATCTACTAGCTGGAGAATAAATGGGAGCCTCGTGCTTAAAAGGCGCAGAGGACCAAAGTCCCGAAAAACGGAGACGGGAAAGAGAGAAACCGAAACCGGTAACAGTTTCGGAGTTTCCCGGATCAGTGCTGTCACCAGCCTCGCGCCGCTGAGCTGGGAGGAAGCCGATCTGTTAAGGAAAAAAAACGAGAGCACAAATTTAATATTTTACTGCGCGGATTCGAACCGGCGCAGACAGCGCAACAAGCAGACGCTTAGCCCACTAGGCTAAGCCGGCACTGAAGGATCCGCCTATGTTAGCGGATAAGACCTTTCCGCTGTACCGACGGCTAGGCTGACGTTAGCCACCAGCTAACGGATACAGGGGAAGTCTGGCAAAAACGTTGAACGAAACAGCAGCGCGAGGGCTGCGCGGGGTCGCACCGATCTTTCCCTATCAGGAAAAGAAAACCCTATTTACCTCTGCCTTTCAGCATACACACCCGACCATCCTAGGAATGCCCGGGGATACCGATCTGGCCCTGAAAAAAGGGTGCAGAGAAGAGAAGGTGCAACGCCTGCAGCCATGCGAGGCTCGCTTAAATAGAGCGAGCGCAGCTGCAGGTCGTTGCACTAATTAGGCGGCCTCCTAGAGGCCTTGCTGTTCTGTGCTTTGTAACACCTGCGACGCTGGGAACTGGTGGTACGTTCACCAGACGCCGCAGGTACCCTAACATAGGGGAGACCATCTTCATTATAATGCCTTTGGATTTAGAATAGGATGTCTTTTGTTGAAGTATTATGTAGGTGTCTTAATACATTTGTTCATATAGAGTATATTTAATGTTATACATTGACTAAATGGATTTTATATAAATGCTAATTCCTAATTTTATGCCTGCAGCATTTCAAAACAGTTAGGACAGGGACAGTGTTTGAGGAATGATCAAGGAATTATGTGGTGGCAAGAAAGACCATTAAGGCAACCACCATTGTGCCTAAGCCAAAGAAATCATAAGTGTCTTTCCTCAATAACTATCGTCCCGTAGCACTCATGCAAATTGTCATTAAGTGCTTTGACAAGCTAGTCATTAGGAATATCAAGACCCTGCTGTCTTCCTCTATGGACCCACTGTAGTTTGCATATCGTCCCAGTCGCTCAGCTGACGATGCCATAGCCACCACACTTCATCTGGCCCTCACACACCTAGACTATTTTCCCCCCACAAGCTATCAGACTCCTCAACTCAAGTCTGAACTGATAAACACACACATACGCACAGGTGTGTGCACGCACATGTACTCACACATGCATACATACACACACACTCTTACACTAACAATTACTCACATACAGTGGTGTTCAAAAAAATAGCAGTGATTTTAAAAAAGCGAATAAAGCACAAAATCATTATAATAACTTTTATTTCCTTAAATGCAAATGCACTGAAAATACTACACTTTTAATTCTAAATCAAAACGTTAACAACATTTAGCCAGTTTGTGTTAATCCTTTACAGAAAATTAAGAAAAATGGCTGTTCAAAAAAAATAGCAGTGCCAGCATTTTTCTTTAAAAACTCAAAAAATTTATCTATAAACTGAAAATGTTTGAGGTTTCACTTTACTTTAAATTACTGAACTAATATTTAGTGGCATAACAATTGTTTCCGATATCTGTGTTGCATGGCGTCGACCAACTTCTGGCACCTGTGAACTGGTATTCCAGTCCAGGATGATTAGACTACATTCCACAGTTCTTCTGCAATTTTGGGTTTTGCGTCAAATAAACGTGTTTCAGATATCAGCCCACCAGTTCTCTATGGGATTGAAGTCAGGGGATTGGGCTGGCCACTCTATTACCTCAATCTTGTTTGTCTATAACCAAGATGTTTTGGGTCATTGTCATGTTGAAACACCCATTTTAAAGACATTTCTTCTTCGAAATAGGGCAACATGATCTCCTCAAGTATTCTGATATATTTAAACTGATCCATGATCCCTCGTATGCGATTAATAGGCGTAACACGATGGTATGAAAAACATCCCCATATCATCATTTTGTACCACCATGCTTTACTTTCTTTACAGTGAAATTTGGCTTGAATTCAGTGCTCAAGGGTCGTCTGACATACTGTCTACGGCCACTAGACCCAAAAAGAACAATTTGCTTTCACCAGTCCACAAAATGTTGAGCCATTTCTTTTTGGAACCTCAATGTGTTCCTTGGCAAATTTGAACCCATTCAGGACACGTCTTTTTCTTAACAACAGAACTTTGCAAAGAGTTCTTGCTGGTGAATTGGCTTCACTTAATCATCTTCTGTACTCACTGGTAACTTCAGATGTTCCTTGATCTTTCTGGAGGTGATCATTGGCTGAGTATTTGCCATTTTGGCTATTCTTCGATCCTTTCGAACAGTAGTTCCACGCTTCCTTATGCATCTTTCAGGTTTTGGTTTTCACTTCAAGGCATTTGAGATCATTTGAGCTAAGCAGCCAATAATTTGCTGCACTTCTCTGTATGTTTTTCCCTCTACAAGCAACTTTTTAATCAAAGTACGCTGTTCATCAGAACAATGTCTGGAACAATCCATTTTACCCAATATTTCAGAAGGAAATGTGCTATGTGCTAGCATTTCTACTAAAAACAGTGATTTATCAGGTTAATGGTGTTGGACTGCTATTTTTTTTAACACCACTGTATATACATACTCATACAGACACATAAACTCACACTTACGCATGTGGGTCGGCACGGTGGCTAAGTGGGTAGCAGTGTTGCCTCACAGCAAGAAGGTCCTGGGTTCGATCCCCAGGTGGGGTGGTCCGGGTCCTTTCTGTGTGGAGCTGTCCCCATGTCTGCAGGGGTTTCCTCTGGAAGCGCCGGTTTCCTCCCACAGTCCAAAGACATGCAAGTGAGGTGAATTGGAGACACTAAATTGTCCATGACTGTGTTTGATATAACCTTGTGAATGGATGAATCTTGTGTAATGAGTAACTACCATTCCTGTCATGAATGTAACCAAAGTGTTAAACATGACATTAAAATCCTAATAAACAAACAAACAACTCACGCATGTACATACACTAACACAAACTCAGTCACACACAAATGTAAACACATTCACAAACTTGCATGCATACATACATACATATAAACACACACTCTGTTACTTACACTCACACACATATACAGTACACTCATACACACAAACTCACTTGTGTACATACACTAATACAAACTCAGTCACACACACATGCAAACATTTACAAACGTGCACGCATACATACATACATATAAACACACACTCTGTTACTTACACTCACACACATATACAGTACACTCATACACAAAACTCACACACACATGCAATGACGCACATACACACATTTACACACATGCATGCATACATACACACTTGCATTCTGACACAGTTACACTTACACATATACACACACACACATGCACAAACACACACATACAACACAATCTTACACGCATATACACTAACACACACAACCAACACAGTCTTGCTCCATGGACTCTGACATCTCTAAAATACATACAACTACTCAAGGACTATATTACTTACAATTGCAATTTGCACATTATTCTTTAATATTTGCTATGTAAACCTTACACTGCTAATTGTGTATCAGAATATGTTTTTCCCTCACTTATTATTTATTTAGTACCATCTGGGCGGCACGGTGGCTCAGTGGGTAGCACTGTCGCCTCACAGCAAGAAAGACCTTACACTGGGTTCGATTCCCAGGTGGGGCGGTCCGGGTCCTTTCTGTGTGGAGTTTGCATGTTCTCCCCGTGTGTGTGTGTGGGTTTCCTCCGGGAGCTCTGGTATCCGCCCATAGTCCAAACACATGCAGTCAGGTTAATTGAAGATACAAAATTGTCCATGGCTGTGTTTGACATTAAACTTGTAAACTGATGAATCTTGTGTAATGAGTAACTACTGTTTCTGTCATGAATGTAACCAAAGTGTGTAAAACATGACGTTAAAATCCTAATAAATAAATAAATAAATAATAAATAAACTTAGTACCATCTACTGGATAATACTAAACTTGTCTTTGGTCCCGTTCCAATCAATTTCTTTTAGCCTGGACAATGTATCTTGTATTTATTGTAGATCATCATATTTACTGTGATATAGAAAGATTGTTTTGTTTCAGTATGTACTTGTAGATAGCTAAAATGACAATAGAATAAAAACATCTGCTGGTTTCAAAAAGACAATACCAAGCCACATTTTTCATGTTAGAGTCTTCCTTCCTTCTGAAGAATGTGGGAAAACATGGGAAAAGCCAAAACACTAAACTGTCTCCCATTAAAATGTGGGGCATATTCTGAAGTGCAATACACAACAGTGTTGACCCTACTTCATTAAACAAGTGTTATATATAAAAAATGCTTACAACTACATTTTATGGCTATAGTTTCCAATTAAAAAGGTGATAGTAACATAGTGGTAAACAGTAGTCAACATGCCTCTGTATTGGAACCATCAAATTTAGAATAAGTATATGAGAAACAAGTTAATTAGTTTTAATATGTTGTCTGTACTGCTTTTTGTAACACGGCTCAGCTTCTGGAGGATTTCAGCAATGAGCCATGTTGAAGTCATTCCCCTCTGCATTATGCATGTATGTTTTAGCTTCAAAGGAGGTGCAGATGATTGATGTGTAAATTGTTTTTAATTGACAGTCCCCTATGCCTTGTCATTCAATAAGCTTAATTCGCTCTTAAATTAAAAGTAAATGTAAGAATGTTTTTTTTTTTATTATTTGCATTTTCCATGCTGTCGCAACTTTTTCTGATTTGTGGTTGTGTTTAAAATTTTGACTCATCACTCGAGATCACCTGCTGCCATTTTTCTGCACCCAAATTCCTATGTTTTTGTGCACAGTTGAGCCACTTGGCATTTCCACAACAAAGGTATGGCTTTTTGGCCACACTTTTTCCATGAAGACCACTTCTGGCCAGACGTCTCTGAACAGTAGATGGGTGTATCTGGCTCTTACTGGTTTCTGCCAGTTCTAAGCTGATGGCAATGCTGGACATCTTCTGATTTCGAAGGGAAGTAAGCAGGTGTCTTTCATCTGCTGTACTAAGTTTCCTTGGCCGACCACTGCATCTGTGGTTTTCAGTGTTGCCCTTTTTTGTGCTTTTTTAAAAGAGCTTGAACATTTTAAAATTCCAGTCTGCTTTAAAATCTTTGCCTGTGAAAGAACTTGCTGATGCAGACCTTGTGTCTTGTTGCTGTTCTCAGTCTTGTGTTTGACATTAAAAAACTTGAACTGATAACCTTTGTGTAACCAGTAATTACCTGTACCTGAATGTAACCAAAGTGTGTAAAACATGACGTTAATATCCTAATAAATATATAAATAGTTAATAACTATGTTTCAACATACATATAAAAATTATTATGGTCACTTGTTTGGTATAATTTGTTAATTGTACACCTGACTCTAATCTTATAAATTCCCTGACTAACTGATGCTGTTTGGAAGGTTGGTCTTTATATATATATATATATATATACACAGTATATATATGTATGTACAGTGTATATATATATATATATATATATATATATATATATATATATATACAGTGTATCACAAAAGTGAGTACACCCCTCACATTTCTGCAAATATTTCATTATATCTTTTCATGGGACAACACTATAGACATGAAACTTGGATATAACTTAGAGTAGTCAGTGTACAGCTTGTATAGCAGTGTAGATTTACTGTCTTCTGAAAATAACTCAACACACAGCCATTAATGTCTAAATGGCTGGCAACATAAGTGAGTACACCCCACAGTGAACATGTCCAAATTGTGCCCAAAGTGTCAATATTTTGTGTGACCACCATTATTATCCAGCACTGCCTTAACCCTCCTGGGCATGGAATTCACCAGAGCTGCACAGGTTGCTACTGGAATCCTCTTCCACTCCTCCATGATGACATCACGGAGCTGGTGGATGTTAGACACCTTGAACTCCTCCACCTTCCACTTGAGGATGCGCCACAGGTGCTCAATTGGGTTTAGTCCATCACCTTTACCTTCAGCTTCCTCAGCAAGGCAGTTGTCATCTTGAAGGTTGTGTTTGGGGTCGTTATCCTGTTGGAAAACTGCCATGAGGCCCAGTTTTCGAAGGGAGGGGATCATGCTCTGTTTCAGAATGTCACAGTACATGTTGGAATTCATGTTTCCCTCAATGAACTGCAGCTCCCCAGTGCCAGCAGCACTCATGCAGCCCAAGACCATGATGCTACCACCACCATGCTTGACTGTAGGCAAGATACAGTTGTCTTGGTACTTCTCACCAGGGCGCCGCCACACATGCTGGACACCATCTGAGCCAAACAAGTTTATCTTGGTCTCGTCAGACCACAGGGCATTCCAGTAATCCATGTTCTTGGACTGCTTGTTTTCAGCAAACTGTTTGCTGGCTTTCTTGTGCGTCAGCTTCCCTCTGGGATGACGACCATGCAGACCGAGTTGATGCAGTGTGCGGTGTATGGTCTGAGCACTGACAGGCTGACCTCCCACGTCTTCAACCTCTGCAGCAATGCTGGCAGCACTCATGTGTTTTTTTTTTAAAGCCAACCTCTGGATATGATGCCGAACACGTGGACTCAACTTCTTTGGTTGACCCTGGCGAAGCCTGTTCCGAGTGGAACCTGTCCTGGAAAACTGCTGTATGACCTTGGCCACCATGCTGTAGCTCAGTTTCAGGGTGTTAGCAATCTTCTTATAGCCCAGGCCATCTTTGTGGAGAGCAACAATTCTATTTCTCACATCCTCAGAGAGTTCTTTGCCATGAGGTGCCATGTTGAATATCCAGTGGCCAGTATGAGAGAATTGTACCCAAAACACCAAATTTAACAGCCCTGCTCCCCATTTACACCTGGGACCTTGACACATGACACCAGGGAGGGACAACGACACATTTGGGCACAATTTGGACACAATTTGGACACAATTTGGACATGTTCACTGTGGGGTGTACTCACTTATGTTGCCAGCCATTTAGACATTAATGGCTGTGTGTTGAGTTATTTTCAGAAGACAGTAAATCTACACTGCTATACAAGCTGTACACTGACTACTCTAAGTTATATCCAAGTTTCATGTCTATAGTGTTGTCCCATGAAAAGATATAATGAAATATTTGCAGAAATGTGAGGGGTGTAGTCACTTTTGTGATACACTGTATATATATATATATATATATATATATATATATATATATATATATGTATATATATATATATATATATATATACATATATACATATATACATATATATATATTTTTTGTGAATATCACTTTTGTGATACACTGTATATATATATATATATAGGAAATATATAGCAAATGCTGATATATATGGAATGAAACTTGATATATATATAATGAAACTCGATATATATATAAAGAAACTTGATATATATATAATGAAACTCGATATATAATGAAACCTGATATATATATAATGAAACTCGATATATATATAATGAAACTCGATATATATATAATGAAACCTGATATATATATAATGAAACCTTATATATATATATAATGAAACTCGATATATATATAAAGAAACTCGATATATATATATAATAAAACCTGATATATATATATAATGAAACTCGATATATATATAAAGAAACTCGATATATATATAATAAAACCTGATATATATATAATGAAACTCGATATATATATAATGAAACTTGATATATATATAATGAAACTCGATATATATATAATGAAACTCGTTATATATATAATGAAACTTGATATATATATAATGAAACTTGATATATATATAATGAAACTTGAATGAAACCAGGGCAGGCCCTAGGACCCCGATTTTCTCACTGGAAATCGGAAATATACGCGCACGCGCGTGCATGCGCTTACATGCTTATATTATTGTTTAGACAGTGTAAATCAAACACAAGTGTTTAAAAAGTAATAATAACGACGCATCCTGTTGTTCTGACTTTTGTGTTTGTATTTGTGACGTGCACATATTTGCTCTATCTGCAAAAAATAAAATAAACAATGTGGGGAAGCGATTTTTGTACTGGACGTTGTAACGTTGTCATGTAAGTTATAGGGTTGCCAACTGTCCCCTAAAATACAGAATCGTTCCTTATTTGGAAACTAAACGTTGCGTTCCGTATTGACCTGATACTGGACGCGCTTTGTTCTGTATTTTTATCAATGGGAGAGAAATGCTGCAGATTAGACTGAGACAGGGCGATATGTATGAAACAGAAGGAAACTGCTGCTGTCGTGCGAATAAGAAAGCGTCTGGTTATTATTTTAAGTAGTATTTAAGTTGTGTGCGCAGACATATCAGCATAAACCTTTTACTATTTCAATGTTTAAGTAGCGCAGTGGGCAGCGCGTCCAGAACCGGGGCTGCATGTCAGTATAATGATGGATTATGTAAAAATGTTGTTTGCACTATTGAGAAAAAATTTTACATGATGTTCTTTACAGTGGGGGTTCTAGACTATGTGAGGTGGGGGGGGGGGGGGGGGGGGGGGGGGCAGAGGCTATGTTAGAGGGGCCAATTACTTAATAAAATGTGGGTTACTTTGGTGTGCAGCCTTGTCGCTGTGTGTTCGCATGTTCGCAATTAGGGGGGCCGTAGGGGGGGCCAAGCTGGTTGTCACACTGGCCCAACATCCCACCCCACACCCTATGCCTTCCGCCAACCCGCCAACTCGCGTTCCTTATTTCTGAAAGTTGGCAACCCTAGTTTTATACACAAAAGTCAGAACAGGGGTCAGATGTTATTACTATCAATGTGTGTTTGTTTATTATTTGAAACGAAACTGAAAACTGAAACCTTTTCAACTTTGGGATTTGAAGTGAAAAACTAATGACGAAAGGTACACAAACCCCTTTGCATTGAGCTTGGGGGGTAGTTTTTTGTCAGGAAAATTGACAGTGATGTGTCTTTTGTCTGTGTGGAGACCTGCTGTCAGACAGATGTTAGGTACTGCGGGAAGTAAAGAGAAGAAATGATGAAGACTCATGCAGCCCTGGTTCTGGACGCGCTGCCCACTGCGCTACTTAAACATTGAAATAGTAAAATGTTTATGCTGATATGTCTGCGCACACAACTTAAATACTACTTAAAATAATAACCAGACGCTTTCTTATTCCCACGACAGCAGCAGTTTCCTTCTGTTTCATACATATCGCCCTGTCTCAGTCTAATCTGCAGCATTTCTCTCCCATTGATAAAAATACAGAACAAAGCGCGTCCAGTATCAGGTCAATACGGAACGCGACGTTTAGTTTCCAAATAAGGAACGATTCTGTATTTTAGGGGACAGTTGGCAACCCTATAACTTACATGACAACGTTACAACGTCCAGTACAAAAATCGCTTCCCCACATTGTTTATTTTATTTTTTGCAGATAGAGCAAATATGTGCACGTCACAAATACAAACACAAAAGTCAGAACAACAGGACGCGTCGTTATTATTACTTTTTAAACACTTGTGTTTGATTTACACTGTCTAAACAATAATATAAGCATGTAAGCGCATGCACGCGCGTGCGCGTATATTTCCGATTTCCAGTGAGAAAATCGGGGTCCTAGGGCCTGCCCTGGTTTCATTCAAGTTTCATTATATATATATCAAGTTTCATTATATATATATCAAGTTTCATTATATATACGTATATATCGAGTTTCATTATATATATATCAAGTTTCATCATATATATATCGAGTTTCATTATATATATATCAAGTTTCATTATATATATATCGAGTTTCATTATATATATCAAGTTTATTATATATATATCAAGTTTCATTATATATATATCGAGTTTCATTATATATATATCAAGTTTCATCATATATATATCGAGTTTCATTATATATATATCAGGTTTTATTATATATATATCGAGTTTCATTATATATATATATATATCAGGTTTCATTATATATATATCGAGTTTCATTATATATATATATCGAGTTTCATTATATATATATCAGGTTTCATTATATATATATATCGAGTTTCATTATATATATATCAGGTTTTATTATATATATATATCGAGTTTCTTTATATATATATCGAGTTTCATTATATATATATCAGGTTTTATTATATATATATCGAGTTTCTTTATATATATATAAGGTTTCATTATATATATATCAGGTTTCATTATATATATATCGAGTTTCATTATATATATCGAGTTTCATTATATATATATCAGGTTTCATTATATATCGAGTTTCATTATATATATATCAAGTTTCTTTATATATATATCGAGTTTCATTATATATATATCAAGTTTCATTCCATATATATCAGCATTTGCTATATATGTCCTGTTTGGCTTGCCATAATACATATATACATATATATATATATACTGTATATATATATATATATATACATATATACATACATATATACAGGGGTTGGACAATGAAACTGAAACACCTGGTTTTAGACCACAATAATTTATTAGTATGGTGTAGGGCCTCCTTTTGCGGCCAATACAGCGTCAATTCGTCTTGGAAATGACATATACAAGTCCTGCACAGTGGTCAGAGGGATTTTAAGCCATTCTTCTTGCAGGATAGTGGCCAGGTCACTACGTGATGCTGGTGGAGGAAAACGTTTCCTGACTCGCTTCTCCAAAACTCCCCAAAGTGGCTCAATAATATTTAGATCTGGTGACTGTGCAGGCCATGGGAGATGTTCAACTTCACTTTCATGTTCATCAAACCAATCTTTCACCAGTCTTGCTGTGTGTATTGGTGCATTGTCATCCTGATACACGGCACCGCCTTCAGGATACAATGTTTGAACCATTGGATGCACATGGTCCTCCAGAATGGTTCGGTAGTCCTTGGCAGTGACGCGCCCATCTAGCACAAGTATTGGGCCAAGGGAATGCCATGATATGGCAGCCCAAACCATCACTGATCCACCCCCATGCTTCACTCTGGGCATGCAACAGTCTGGGTGGTACGCTTCTTTGGGGCTTCTCCACACCGTAACTCTCCCGGATGTGGGGAAAACAGTAAAGGTGGACTCATCAGAGAACAATACATGTTTCACATTGTCCACAGCCCAAGATTTGCGCTCCTTGCACCATTGAAACCGACGTTTGGCATTGGCACGAGTGACCAAAGGTTTGGCTATAGCAGCCCGGCCGTGTATATTGACCCTGTGGAGCTCCCGACGGACAGTTCTGGTGGAAACAGGAGAGTTGAGGTGCACATTTAATTCTGCCGTGATTTGGGCAGCCGTGGTTTTATGTTTTTTGGATACAATCCGGGTTAGCACCCGAACATCCCTTTCAGACAGCTTCCTCTTGCGTCCACAGTTAATCCTGTTGGATGTGGTTTGTCCTTCTTGGTGGTATGCTGACATTACCCTGGATACCGTGGCTCTTGATACATCACAAAGACTTGCTGTCTTGGTCACAGATGCGCCAGCAAGACGTGCACCAACAATTTGTCCTCTTTTGAACTCTGGTATGTCACCCATAATGTTGTGTGCATTGCAATATTTTAAGCAAAACTGTGCATATACACTGTGTATATATATACAGTATATACTGTACATAGACCATAACATTAAAACCACCTCCTTCTTTCTATACTCACTGTCCAATTTATCAGCTCCACTTACCTTATACAGTCATGTGAAAAAGTTAGGACACCCCATGAAAACCTTTGTCTTTTTTTAACATATTTAAACATATGGGCATTGAGCTTCATTTGAACAATACTGAGAGATTGAGCTTACATAACTAAACAACAATGTTAAAAATTACTTTTAAACACAAGTTAAAATTAGAATTCGGTGCACCACATCAGCTGCAATGATTAGACCATCGTTAGAGGACATTGGAGTTTTATTTAAACACTCAGACATTAGTTTGGTTTGCTCTTGATTGTTAAAGTGAGTGTTATCACCATGGTGAGATCTAAAGAGCTCTCTGAGGCCTTCAGAAAGAAGGTTGTAGATGCATATGAGTCTGGGAAAGGGTTTAAAAAGATCTCAAAACAATTAGAAATCAGCCATTCCACTGTCCAGAAAATAATTTACAAGTGGAGAACATTTAAAACAACTGCCAACATGGTCATGTCAGGCCGTCTTAGCAAGTTCAGCCCAAGAGCAGACGGCAAGACTCATAAAGAAGTCTCCAATAATCCTACAATGTCATCACGGGACCTACAGGTAGCCTTTGCCACAGTTGATAGCAAGGTACATGCATCTACCACCAGAAAGAGACTGCACAAGTTTGATTTTCATGGGAGTTGTGCAAGGAGGAAACCCTTGCTGTAAAAAAAAAAAACACCAGGGCAGGACTAAAGTTTGCCAGAGAACATCTAGACAAAGACCAGGACTTCTGGAACAATGTGCTTTGGACAGATGAATCCAAAGCTAAATTATCTGGGCACAATAACAGAAGACATGTTTGGTGCAAACCAAACACAACATTTGAGCACAAGAACCTTATACCAACTGTGAAGCATGGAGGTGGAAATATCATGGTTTGGGGCTGCTTTGCAGCAGCAGAGCCTGGCAAGCTCTCCATTATAGAATCCACGATGAATTCTTCACTGTATCAGAGGGTGCTTGAGGAAAATGTAAGACCATCTGTCCAAAAACTGAAGCTGGAGCGGAGGTGGACCATGCAACATGCCAATGACCCCAAACATTTCAGTAAATCCACCAAGGAATAAATCCTATTGAGATACTGTGGGGTGATTTGAAAGGGGCTGTGCATGCAGGAAACCCCTCAAACCTCAAACCTCACACAGCTGAAAGAATTCTGCATGTAGGAGTAGGGCTGGGCGATTTTCACGATTAATTCGGTTAATTCGCATGAACGTTTTCACCCGATGTTAGAATGTGACAATCGCAATCACTTTAATAATAATAATAATAATAATAATACATTTTATTTATATAGCGCTTTTCAAGATACTCAAAGACGCTTTACATAAGACAAATAATCAAAACAAATACATACACCATACAAATCATAGTACAAAATCAAAATAGTACATCAACATCAAGACTAATTAAGATAAAAACAAAGAGAGCAGCATAAGACAGTTCATTAAAAATTAGCTAAATTATGAGAGAGAACAACAAATATAGAACAATGTCTTAAAATTAGACAGAAACAGGACAGATTCACATGCAATCAGGAAACTGAAAACTTTACAAGTTTTAGGATCTAGGACTTCACATTTCTGTCGTGATCTAAGTATAAAAACTATTAAAAAGAATAGCAAAAATAAAAGCATTTATTTCGTGTTGTTACAAGTTAAATGCCACTCTGAATAGATGAGTTTTGAGAAGTGACTTGAATTTGGACAGGTCAGGACAATCTCGTAGGTGTTTGGGGAGAGCATTCCATAAAGATGGAGCAGCTATGGAAAAGGCCCTGTCACCCCAGGTCCGGTGCTTGGTCCTAGAGGGTATGGACAGTAGGTTAGCCTCAGAAGAGCGAAGGCTACAGGAGGGAATGTGCTGATGGAGCAGGTCGGGGAGGTAGGATGGGGCCTGATTATGGAGAGCTTTGTGAGTGAATAGAAGAATTTTGAATTGAATGCGTTGAGCAACGGGAAGCCAATGAAGTTTTTGGAGAACAGGTGTAATATGATCACGGGAGCGAGTATGAGTAAGGAGGCGAGCAGCTGAATTCTGGATATACTGAAGTTTTTTTAGGATTTTGTTAGATGTACCATAAAGGATGCTATTGCAATAATCAATTCTGGATGTAATAAAAGCATGAATCAAGATTTCGGCGGCAGAAAAGGAGAGTGATGGACGTAGACGTGCTATGTTTTTTAGATGAAAGAAAGCAGTTTTGGTGATGTGATTTACATGGAGGTCAAAAGAGAGGTTGCTATCAAAAATGACACCAAGATTTCGGATGTTAGAAGACGGAGACAAAGTGTCATTATCAATGGTAATTTGAAAATTTTTTGTGGTTTTTGCCAGGGATGTAGGACCTACGATGATCATATCAGATTTTTCACAGTTTAATTTGAGGAAATTAGCTTTCATCCACAAATTCATTTCAGTGATGCAATTTGTCAGAGTGGAGTGAAGCTCAGTATTAATGGATTTGGAGGAGATGTAAAGCTGAATATCATCAGCATAGCAGTGGAAATGTAAACCATGCCGACGTATGATGTCACCAAGGGGGAGCATATAAAGAATAAACAAAAGGGGACCTAACACTGAGCCTTGGGGAACGCCTTGGGACAGTGGAGCAATGGCAGAACTACAATTGTTGATATTAACAAACTGTTGTCTGTTTACGAGATATGACCTTAACCACAAAAGGGCAGTACCAGTGATGTTGACAGAGGATTCAAGGCGGGACAGAAGAATGGAGTGATTAATGGTGTCAAAAGCTGCAGTAAGATCAAGGAGGACGAGAATATTAATTTGTCCAGAGTCTGAGGAAAGAAGAAGGTCATTTGTGACTTTGAGGAGGGCTGACTCAGTGCTGTGCTGGGGGCGGAAACCAGACTGAAATGATTCAAATAGATTATTGGAATTTAGGTGATCTTTGAGCTGTGAGGCAACAACACGTTCCAGTATTTTCGACAGAAATGGAAGATTGGAAATGGGCCGAAAGTTACTCAAAATGTTAGAGTCAAGTCCAGGTTTTTTAAGTATGGGAGTAACAGCAGCCAATTTGAGTGATTGAGGGACTGAGCCAGAACTAAGAGAGGAATTGATTATCTCTGTGATAAGTGATGAGATAACTGGAAAATATTTTAAAAACTTTATATTTTAATTAAAATACCAACATGTCACGAAGCAGAAACTGACCAGACGCCCGCGGAATATAAATCAGGGAAAGTTTAATATAAAAAGGGCGAAAACAGTGTACAAAATCAGGTAGAGTCCAAAACCAGCGAAAACCAATACAGTAAACGGAAGACAACAAGGATTATACACGGTATCAGTTAGATTCAGTAATAAGGAGCGCAAACACGATCGGCAAAACGAGACACAAACAGAAGAGTTTAATTAAGATTCACTGAATCAAACACCGCTGAACTGAATCAAAATACGGAGCCGATGAGCGCGATCAGGATTGGCTGGAAAGTAACGAATTACATTTACGCGCGTTACTGTAATTGAGTCGTTTTTTTTTGTGTACTTGTACTTTTTAAAGTAGATTTTACAGCCTGTAATTTTACTTTTACTTAAGTTTGTTTTGTACTAAGAATTGTAATTCGCTACATTTTAAATCACATCCGTTACTGAGTAAAAAAATCGCGTCTGGGAAACTGCTGCAGTGAATTCTGCGATAGGGAGTCGGATCTTTTGTCTCGGTTCCTTTTAAAGAGCCGTATGTATGTAACGACTCCCAAATGCGCGAATCGGTTCCTTTATTTTGGCTTAAAGGGCCGTTCAATAGAATCGAATCATTCTACGACACATAATAGTGGTTAATACAGTTTGAAAGTTTTATGGGACTAAAATGACACATTACACACCCCTTCAATGTTTAAACTGTTGTATCCACCCCCCAAATCACAAGAGGACAAAATCAAAGCTGAGCTGAGTGATCGCTTGATGCCCCCCCAATGTAGATACTGATACAGACTCACTCAGTGGTGGAAACAGCACAGTACAGGCTCGTGTTCCTTTTAAGAAACCTGTAAAGAACTTTTTGTAGTTTTTTTCCTAATGTAAGGAGGTTCTGCTAAACATTATTTAAAATAAAAGTTGTTTGTGAGCTATTCTTAGATATAGATAGATAAGGATATAGATAATTTAGATTTATTTTGTTTTAATTATTGTTAATTATTGTGATATCGTTATTGTTATAAAGTTTGAGTCCCTTAAAAGGATAATTATAGGTGGTGCTGTTACTATTTTTCGAAATCGTAATCAACAATTGGGTATAATTTTAAAATAATACTGCAGTCAGTAATTAGTAGAACTGCAAAGTGCTTCTATAAGGTAAGCAAAGCTGATAAAATGGACAGTGAATGTAGAAACAAGGAGGTGGTTATATATACTGTATATATATATCACTTATATCACTTTTCTACATAGTCACCTTCCGATTTTTCCCTGCGTCGTACCAACTTTTTAATGTTATCAGCAAAAAATATTTTTGGTTGAGCATGTAGCCACTAATGCATCGCTGCTTTCACATCATCATTACATGAAAATCTTATTCCCCTTAAAGCTGGAAATCTTTAAAAATCAGTAGTGCTAAGTCCGGACTATAAGCTCTCTCAGACACGACCACATTGTTTCCAACTAAAATATAATCATTATATATAAAATCTGGCATTAATATCATTGTTTTTCTTTGTGAACCTTTATTACAATTAGGAAGGCAATAATATTCAGTGTTCTGAAAAAGTATAGCCATATTGCCATATTGAATCTTTGGTATATATTCTTGTTCTTATGAAAAGAACAAGAATATATACCAAAGATTCAACATGGCAGTCGTAGTATTATTATGTGGGGGTGTTTGCTGTCTGAATACAGGGAAAGCTTTTTTAAGGGAACAGTGAAAAGTTTTTAGGAAAATGTTAGCTTAAGCCAAAGCACAAGACAATGATCCAAAACAGTAGCATGTTACGTCTGAATAGGGGAAACTGAACATGTAGCATTGTAGTGACCTAGTTGAGGTCCTAGATCCAATCTTAAATGAGTAGTTAATGGCTGTCAACCTAGCAGTATGTTTAATTATGAGCAGTTTAGCAAAGCACTATGCTACAATAAAAACAACAAAAATCAATTACTTATTTACACAGGTCATACAGGTAGGTGTTAGACAATTTTGTAATGCATTTTTTTTTTTTTGCCAAAACTTTTTTTTACTCAAGTTGCCTTCAACATTCAGTTATATTAAAAACAATGCATTGTAGCTCCTGTAGTTTAACTGTCTTTTGTTATTAAAACTGTTGCCAAAGTAAAATGAATTATTGTGTGGTCGGCATAAGACTAAAGAGAGTGTAAAGTGTATACAATTGTTTTGGGGAGTTTAATGCATTGTTACATTAAAAGGTGTTAGAAAGACTTTATGATGTTTTTATTTGTACATAATAAATACAATTGTCTGCTGGTGATGCACAAGGAATGACAAGTAAATAATGTTTGCTGTTTCAGATTCGACAGCGAATTCTTAAATGCCATGAGCTCGTTTCTTTGGGAGATATAAAATGTATTGCATTCACTGAGATGTATTTGTTGACTCAGCTAAATCAAACAATTCCTTTAAGTAAAGCCATGAAAAAGTTTTTAATTCTGACGCACCGTTGGGAACTGGGAACTGTCCACCTTATTTCCTTTTCTGCTTAAGGTAAGCCGTGAAAGCAGCCAATCACAGGTTTAACCATTGACGTACCCCGTTTCACATGCAGATTTGATTTGCGCTTTATTAGGTGCCTAAATAAATAATAATAATAAATAGATAGATAAATAAAACAGATTCATATACATTCAAAGCTTTAGTAACCTGTTTTGAAAATATATTGAGTAAGAGTATAGATTTTTCTTTTGAAATGTAGTAAATAAAAGTAAAAAAGTATTAGGTTACAGAAATACCTAAAGAATTCTTACTTTGCCCGAGTGTACCACATATGCCATATGAATGCACTTAAAATGTGTTTAAAATATTTATATTTATGTTATTTTGAGCACCTTAGAAAAAAGAGGTAATTTAAATACATTTCCCACTTTCCATCGTTCACCCATATTTTTACGAGATGGCAAACCTATATAATTATTGTTCACAATTTCAGCTGAACCGAAGCGGTGGCTAAGTGGGTAGCACTGTCGCCTCACAGCATAAAGGTCCGGGGTTCGATCCCTAGGTGGGGCGGTCCAGGTCCTTTTTGTGTGGAGTTTGCATGTAATGAGTAACTACCGTTTCCTGTCATGAATGTAACCAAAAGTGTAAAAACAGGACGTTAAAGTCCTAATCTTAAACAAACAAACAAAACAATAACAGTGGTCAAATGCGTTTGTTTTTATTTATAACTATTAAAATGAATAGCAATATAAAACCCGTTAACAGTGACAGCTGTTTTTTTTTATTTTCCCCATAACTAATAATTTATTTATTTATTTGTGTTAAGTGTAAAAACAACGCTTACAACAAAAGGGTGGGAAAGAGCGAAAGGAGGCGGGACACATGTTGCTGTGGGAACAAGAACTGCTTTTCCATCCGATTGGCTAAAAACGCAGTCTGTCTCTGCACTTCCTCCTTGCTCAAGTTTAAAAAAGTTTAAGGTGGAGACAAAAAGAAGGGCGTGTGATTCGTAATATACACATTGTAGCGTCAAGAAAACGGAACAGTTGACTTGCAAAGCAAGCTTAACCAGGCGTTCTTTTTTGCTTAGCTATCGCAATTACTAGGAAGCCATCTTGTTCGGACAAGCCTTAAAAGTGTTGTTGTCGTTTTAGTTTGTTTTGTAGTTACTGTTACAGTTTAGATGTTCCTCTGATTTTAAAGCGCTTTGGATGACGAAAGCAAGTTGTTTAGCATTTGAGGGTTAATGAGCAGGATTGTTTTTGTACGAAATCGAAATGATCCATTTTGGTCATCGGCCTACTTCCTGAAAAGAAAAGGATTAATAAAGCAAAAAGAACAGAAGAAACGGCGAATTCCGCATTTTGGAAAAAGAATACATTGTATGTTCCGTTGGAGACACGAGCGTGACCACAATTTTATGAGTAAACTGTCTCGACGTGTATTTGGGCACCCTTACACCCCTTCCCTACTTGACTGGTTTTCAGGATGGCCAATAGCAGCCCTGTAATGCCCTCATCACCCCTGTCCCAGGTGTTCTTTACTCCAGGCGTCCCTTCTCTTCCTGCGTCAGTGGAGACACAGAATGTCAAACCAGTATCACTACCTGCTGTATATAACTCGAGCTTTTCTGCTGCAGAGACAGGGTTATCACAAGGGTCAAGCGGCACCAATATGTCTCTCTTGCCTTCCACACCGGCTGGTGTATCCTTTCTCATCCAGATAGGACTAACACGAGAGTCAGTGCTACTGCCCCAAACAGCAGATCTGGCCTATGTCAAACAGATTGCCTGTTCCATCGTGGATCAAAAGGTGGGTTTTAGATTTTTATAAAAGCACTGTAAGCTTTTTTAAAGTAGGCATATTGGCATGTGGCTGCCTAAAAAAAACAAGCCTTCCATTTAATTTTTTTAGTAAAGTATATGTAATGTAGTCAGTTTTATGTAAAATAGGATTTTCAGTACAAGCATTTCTGAGTTTCGGTTTTTATTAATCATATTCAAATGTAAAAAGTAAACAAATCCTGGAAGAGAACTGTTTGTCAACATGCTATTAACATTATCCCTATTTCTTCTTTCTAAAATCGTTTTTTAAAAGTCATTTTTAAATTGATAAGACTACTTTGTTAGTTAATTACAAAATATGTTGGGGGTTACCCTCTTATAAATTCCTAAAAGCAGGAATTTGTTGTTTATTTCATACAAATACGAATTTGTGGAAAATGGGAAATCTCCTAATCACAATTTCATAAAATATAATTTCTAAAGCATTCTGTTGTTAGTTGTACCCTTGTTTATGATCTAGCTTGATGTCAGAATGTGAAATGAGTAGTTACAGGTAACGGTGCATATAATGGTGTCAATTTGCATGGGTACAGAAAGACTTGCATAACCAGAGTCTGTTTGCTGCTGCATTATTCTGTTTGAATAAATGTGGAATGTTTAAAGGAATGGCCACTTATGCATGCCACTGAATTAAAAGCAAGAGAGTTGAGTAAGTGAGTGCAGCAAACGTTAAGAAAAGTTATCTGTCTCTTAAAGTATGTGTGTGTGTGTATTGCCAAGTTACACAAGCACTAGACTGATCAGCTTTTCCTTTGCTTTTTTGCCTTAATCGTTTTGTCATTAAAGATATGTTGTATGCTTTTCAAGTCATACAAACAAGTCATGTTTATTCTTTTATTTGTAATAAATTAGTAAAACCATTATAGTTTAAATATTGTGCTTTATCGCATATACAAATTTCCTATTGATTTTAACTGCCGTCAAGAATTTTTCACCTTCTAGAGACCACAGGAATAGTATTTCAAAGTAGCTTGTTTACTGTCCCTCTAATTGTGTTCATCCATCTTGTTGCTGGCCATCTTTTTACTCTTTTACCTTTTATTCTTTTTAAATTTATTGTTTTTTTTCTCATAATAAATAGTAGATAAATAAGATAGCTTCAGTTTAATTATATGGGCTTTGCATAAAAGGTTAGGTTTGATTCAGTCTAGGATTTATTTTTGTCTTCTTTTCCATCCAAGGTACTTTCAGTTTTCACCAGCCCAAATTTCAAAGGCAAAGAGATTGTCTCCACTTTTTATTTTACAGCTTTTCACCAGTTCCACATTTTTATTATTGGTAAAGTTATTGGTCTTTTTGAAATGACATACCCTAATTAAAACACGTCCATCTGCTGTATTTAGTAAATGTACTATGAGTAACTACCATTAACCCAACTTTTAATCTATACCTGACTGTGCCATGCACAGGTGTTACAAAGTAGTTATTGTCATGCACGTTTTTGAGAAGTGGTTTTAAAGTTTTGACTTATCCGTGTAAAAATATGTGTGTTGAAAATGTGACAGCCTTAAACAAATTATGTTTAAAGTATATGACAACTTTGTTTTTATGGCGTTTTAGTGTTTGCTAATTTCTTTATTTATTAGGCCATGTTTTTCTTTCTGTCTCATTATGTCTGTGTTAAACAGGAAAGTGAGTAACATTGGAAAAACTTAGCCATGTATGTAATTTTTAATGTCTTTTTGCCGTAACATTAATTTACAATGGCCTATTTTAGTAAACTGAGTGGATTCTATTTAGTGCCCTTTATTTTCCCAACCCCCTAACTTCTCATGTTACCACTCCCATGAAATGAAAGAGATGCTTTGTTTTTGAGCCCTCAGTAACATACAATGGTAGCTTGTGTGCTGTACTACCCTTTAGCTCTTTCCAAAAGTTACTGTGTATGTGAGGGTTAAGTGTTTGCATAATAAAGTGAAAGTCAAAGTCAACATGTTAAATATACTATTTTAATATTTGTATATTTGTAATTACATTGTTTCACATCTATAACATCAAAACATACATAAAATACATTTTTTAAATTCTGATTCAATTTTTAAGGGAAGGTGTTAAGCTAAAATTATGTGGCCATGTGTAAAAAATGCACACCATTAAACAAATCAACCAAATTTTATTTGATACTTGGGTTTCATTGCCCAAGACACCCAGTCTTGATTATTGCCAGCCCTGTCGAAAACAAACCTCTCATTATTGACTGCTATTCAGCAATGTAAAGTTGGGTAAACTGAACATCCATCACAGTGAAAAAAACTGTGGTAAATCCTCCCAGAATTGTCTGGCATACCAACTATTACAGGAAAATACAGTCACTGTCACAGTGAATTTTGGTGTTCATGATTTAACACTGGAAAAAAATGGTATCCAACAGAAACATGCTACAAACAGTTAAACATGGTTGGTGGTAGAGGTATGATTTGATTCTTCTGCACCTGGGCAACTTGCTAAATCTGAAGGAACTATTTTCTGCTTTGTCCTATTCTAAATCTGAAACTTATGCTTATCAACTTTAGCTATTTTTAATTTAATGTACTAATGTAGGCAATAAGTGCCTACTCTGA
This sequence comes from Trichomycterus rosablanca, assembly GCF_030014385.1. Lineage (NCBI taxonomy): Eukaryota > Metazoa > Chordata > Actinopteri > Siluriformes > Trichomycteridae > Trichomycterus > Trichomycterus rosablanca. The sequence continues at coordinate 18,089,007 of NC_086007.1, forward strand.
TTTTCTTACTGCCAGTGTTTGCCAACTAGTGTTATTGTAAAATCAACCCAAAGATTGTGGAAAGAATACTGTAAAAGAGCTTGACTTTGAAGTGTCTAGAATAGCATACATAATAGCCACACTCATTTCACACTCATCCACACTTATCACTTACACATTTTTCACAATTTGATTGTAATGATTGTAATACATGTTCACACTTAATTTAATCGTAATACACATTCCTTCCCCTAAATCAGTTAGTATCACTACTATATTTTGAGGCTGTAAAATGTCTTAACAGTAGAGACAGTAATTTATTTCAGCTTTATTTTTTATATAGATTCATCTATCTGGTTGTATCTTTTCTATCACGTTATTGTAACTACTTCCTTCAGCATTTGCATAAGGTTGTTTGCTGTTGTTCTTGAATCGATGTGCATGTTTTTCTCACCAAAGTATAACCCCAAATCAGAAAAGGTTGGGACAGTATGGAAAATGCTAATAAAATAAAAATGCATTTACATTTACTTTGACTTGTATTTGATTGCAGACAGTTTGAACCCAAGATATTTCATGTTTTGTCTGCTCAACTTTTTCATTTGGTAATATACCTTCGTTCCTGCATTTCAGGCCTGCAACACATTCCAAAAAAAGTTGGGATGAGGGCAAATTAGGGCTAGTAATGAGGTGAAAAAACTAAATTGCACCATTAACCCAATAGCCTTTAACTGCAACAACTGCAAAGCAAAACCTTAGCAACCACCCACTAACATCTAGCATGTTAGCAATTGAACTGCTACCATAGCAACTGCCTAGCAACTCTTAAACAACAACTTGGCACCATAGCAACCACCTAAAGAAAACCTTTGACAACCAATAGCTAGCAACACATTAACATTTGCTACAACAATCACCACTAGAGCTTAATTGTCCACGCCATTAGCCAAATTTAATCAAAACTACCCCAACAGCTAAATACCAGCTCAGCCTTAACCACCCCAGATCGAAGTGTGTTTCATGTTTAACAGTACTTCAGGATTTCAACAGAATTTCAGAACAAAGACAAAATGTTCTTTCTCTTATTAAAATTGTTCTATTCTCAAATTTTCACACTTTCACAGTCCACAGTTTTTGTCATAGAATAACGAGATTTGGCACAAATGTAGAACCCATAAAAAATAGTGCTTGTGCTTTTGGGAAAGATCGAAATGAATGGCAAAGTGTTCAGAAATCATGATTCTTTGAAGTCACTTCCACAGAACACATGCACAGACCCTCTCTCCCTCATTCCCTCAACCAAACCTACATGGACAGCCAAGTAACCCTTCAGTCTCAGCTACCCCAATGCCAGTTACCCCGCAACCCTAATTACCTCAACAGCTAAATAACCTCTCAGCCTGAACTATATTGTAGCCAATTACCCTTCTACTCTAATTACCCTTTAACCCTAATTACCCCAACAGCTAAATAATACTTAAGCCTGAACTACCCCACAGCCAATTACCCTTCAACCTTAATTACCCCTCAACCCTAATTACCCCAACACCTAAATAACCCTTCAGCCTCAACTGCCCCACAGCCAATAACCACTCAAGCTTAATTACCCCAACAGCTAAATAACCCCTCATCCTCAACTACCCTTTAGCCAATTACCCCTCAACCCTAATTACCCCAACAGCTAAACAACCCCACAGCCAATTACCCTTCAACCCTAATTACCATCTTCCATCAATAACCACTTTGTCGGGGTGTGTAGTTGAAACTGTATCCACATATAAATACCTGGGTTTAATGTTAGACAGTTCTTTGACATTTAAGGCTCATATTACTCAGCTCACAAAGAAATTAAAGGTTAAATTAGGCTTTTATTTTAGAAATAAATCATGTTTATCCTTTCAAGCAAAGAAAAAGCTTGTCTGTGCTACCTTTTTACCAGAAATTGATTTTGGAGATGTCATTTATATGTATGCACCCATATCTTATCTACGTTCCCTTGACACTGTTTATTATAGTGCACTGAGATTCATTACAAAGTGTTCGTTTCTTACTCATCATTGTGTTCTTTATGAAAAAGCAGCTCTGTCCTCATTAACCACATGAAGACTAATCCATTGGTACACTTTAATTTATAAGTCTATCCTAGGTTTATTACCTTCTTATTTATGCAATTTTATAAATCGTAAAGAACCTGGAAATTACTGTCTGCACTCTCACACTTTGTATCTTCTTAAGGTCTCCTTGGCACGCACAAAATTAGGAAAACAGGCTTTTAATTATGCTGCACCATCAGACTGGAATATACTGCAGAATGTTTTAAAATTGCAGGATTTGGTGAATTTAAGTTTTAATTTAATTTTAAAAACATGCTTTTGAAAATGGATATAGGAAAAACGGCTTGTAATTGTTTTAAATGATCATTGAATTGTTTATATTATGTAAACATGTTTGTTGTATGTTGTTTAAGTGTAACTATGTATTATATTGCTGCCTATCTTGGCCAGGACTCTCCTGCAAATGAGATTGTAAATCTCAGTGAGATTAATTTCCTGGTTAAATAAAATTACCCCAACAGCTAAATACTCCCTCAGCCTCAACTATCCCACATCCAATTACCCCTTAACCACAGCTTCCAAACAGCTAAATAGCCCCTTAGCTTCAACTATCCTGCAACAAATTACCCCTCAACCAAACCTACCCAACTGAGCACAAGTATATACAGAGACACCAAATACACCAGCTCAAATTCGAAATCATTTTGACCTGCATTCTTTCATTTTTTTTATTAACACTCCTCGTTCCTCTCATTCACTCCCATTCATTTTTACCCCTATTAAAAACACTATATTTTCTTTACCACACAGCCACCAAAATTATGTCCACTTTCAGTGCAGGTCAGCAAGCTCTAATTTACAAACAAAGCAAATGTATTTAAACTCCTAACACCAACTGTGTGATAACAAACACAATCACCTGTCTGAGTAAAGTATTTGCATCCCCACCAACCGCGAACTTGCACAGATCTTTTGTCTGAGCAAAAGTATTCACCCTGCCACCAACTATGTGCTTACAAGCACAATCACCAGTCTAAGCAAATGTATTAACACCCCACCAACTACATGCTTGCACACACAGTCACCTGTCTGAGCAAAAGTATTTGCACATCTATCACCTGCATGCTTGCTCAAACTCAATGTCCAGTCTAAGCAAAAGTATTCACATTTACATACATACCAGCACTCACGCTAGCAACCACATGAAGCACCTTAGCAACCCACTAGCAACAGTTTAAAAATTTCAGTACATCTTAGCAACCACCTAGCTACATCTTAGCAACTGCTAAGACCTGTGTAAGCAATAGCAGGTACCTGGCTCTCTTAAATCTGAATGGAATGGAACTCTAATTCATGTCACTGCTAACATACATCATACACAGCTTTCATACATCTTGGCATGCTCTCCACAAGTCTGTTACATGCTCTTTCACACTGAGTGACATTTCTGCCACTCCTGGTGCAAAGCTTTAAGAAGTTTCATCTTGTTTGATGGCTTGTAACATCCATCTTTCTCTTGATCACATTTCAGAGGTTTTCAGTAAATTTGCAGAATAAAAATGACATGTTCTTACAACACACTGTTTGCACTTATTGTAGGTGTTAAGTTGGACTCCAGAGCTTATTTTCATGCACAGTATGTGTTAATTTGCCTCTAGTGTTTAATCAGTAAACTACTATGTTACTTTGTTATTGCAGCGCGGGTGTGTTTATACAGTCATGTGAAAAAGTTAGGACACCCCATGAAAACCCCATGTCTTTTTGAACATATTTAAACATATGAACATTTGAGCTTCATTTGAACAGTACCGAGAGATGGAGCTTATATAACTAAATAAAAAAAAACACAAGTTGTAAAATGTACAAAACAATGAACAAAAATGGAAATTTATTGTGAGGAAAAAGTTAGGACACCCCCACATTTATTACTTCTTAAAATGTCTAAAATTAGAATCCGGTGCACCACATCAGCTGCAATGATTAGACCATCGTTAGAGGACATTGGAGTTTTATTTAAACCTCAGACATTAGTTTGGTTTGCTCTTGATTGTTGAAGTGAGTGGTATCACAATGGTGAGATCTGAAGAGGCCTTCAGAAATTGTAGATGCAAAACAATTAGAAATTAGCCATTCCACTGCCTGGAAAATTATTCTCAAGTGGAGAACATTTAAAACAATTGCCAACATGGCCAGGTCAGGCCGTCCTAGCAAATTCAGCCCAAGAGCAGACTGCAAGATGTGTAAAGAAGTCTCCAATAATCTTACAATGTCATCATGGGACCTACAGGTAGCTCTTGCCACAGTGATGTCAGGGTACATGCATCTACAATCAGAAAAAGACTGCACAAGTTTCATTTTTTTTTCAACAGGGCAAACATCAGGGCAAGACTAAAGTTTACCAGAGAACACCTAGACAAAGACCAGGACTTTTGGGACAATGTGCTTTGGACAGATGAATCCAAAGTTGAATTATTTGGGCACAATAACAGAAGACACGTTTGGTGCAAACCCAACACAGCATTTGAGCACAAAAACCTCTGTGAAGAACCAACTGTGAAGCATGGAAGTGGAAATTTCATGGTTTGGGGGCTGCTTTGCAGCAGCAGGGCCTGGCAAGCTCTCCATTATAGAATCCACGATGAATTCTTCACTATATCAGAGGGTGCTTGAGGAAAATGTAAGACCATCTGTCCAAAAACTGAAGCTGAAGCGGAGGGGGGCCATGCAACATGACGACCGAAAACATTCCAGTAAATCTACCAAGGAATGGCTCAAAAGAAAGAAATGGAAAGTTCTGGAATGGCCGAGTCAAAGCCTGGATCTTAATCCTATTGAGATACTGTGGGGTGATTTGAAATGGGCTGTGCATGCAAGAAACCCCTCAAACCTCACACAGCTGAAGAAATTCTGCATGGAGGAGTGGGAAAAACTTTCTCCCAGTCGGTGTCAGAGACTGGTAGATGGTTATAGGAAATGTCTAATTGAGGTTATTTCAGCCAAAGGGGGAAATACCAGCTATTAGGGCATAGGGTGTCCTAACTTTTTCCTCACAATAAATTTCCATTTTTGTTCATTACATTTTACAACTTGTGTTTAAAAGTATTTTTTTCAGTTTTATTTGTTTAGTTATATAAGCTCCATCTCTCAATACTGTTCAAATGAAGCTCAAATGTCCATATGTTTAAATATGTTTAAAAAGACAAAGGTTCTCATGGGGTGTCCTAACTTTTTCACATGACTATATATATGCATGTGTGCAAATATATAGCTTATGTAGCTTAAGTGTTTTGCTTTTTATATAATGTATTAATTTATATAATCTTTCTACTTGTATAGTAACAATACAAATATTTTCATATGTCCCTATTATGCAACTACATAGTAATTATTTTGAATTTTTTGGCAGTTTCCTGAGTGTGGCTTCTATGGGATATATGACAAAATCCTTCTGTTCAAGCATGACACAAGTTCCAACAACATCCTCCAATTAGTCAAGGCTTCAACAGATATCCAGGAGGGTGATCTGGTGGAGGTGGTGCTGTCTGGTGAGTATTTGTACCAAATATTACTGTGGATCACATTTGCAATTGTTTTTTTCTAAAAAGTATGTGACAAGGTTTTATAAACTTTAAAGCAACAGGTGGTGTCAGGGCAAGTGTAGGTCCTTTATATACTGAAAAGCCAAACCACAGCTCTGGGATCAATGCTATTAATTTATTTATTGTTTATTTTATTTTCATTCTTTATTTTTACTACTGTACCACTATTTGTAGTTCATTTATTTTTAAATTTTCAAAACAATATAGCAAAACATAAATGTATATAACATTAGTTTTTTGGTAACAAAAATCAGCCAGTTGTTGAAATGATGCAAATGTGTTATTTATATACAGTATAATCAGCCCAATACACACTTTCCACATTTAAATCAGTCACTGTGTTAAAACACAAAGTAAAGATAAGAGAGAATTTAGTCTGTTAAAGGCAGTCCAGGGTGGGGTATTTTTCATACATACTCAGTGTTCCCAACTTGTGTAATCTTCCTACAGAGCCATTCACAGTATATCAATTTTTATTTTATTTTTACCACACTAATAACGTCTCTTATCCATACTATGTGATGGAAGTATAGGGGATATCCAATTAAGAAGTATAAGACGTCTGGCAAGGAAAGTGAGTAAAGATACAATCTTGATTCCTGAAGATGAAAGAGAGACCAATATAAGAATCACCCCAAACAAGGCTGTTGGGCTGAATGGGTATAGGTATTGTTGGGCTCAGTGCAGGTACAGAGAGGGACAAGACCAAAATGTGTGTACATGGTCTGTTGGCGTTTGACAACACCTGTCACATATGGGATGTTGTTATGTATGTGGGAAAGTCTGATTTAAGAAAAAGGAAACTAGAAATCAGTTTCACAAAGTTGAATCAGTTCATCTGGACACAAACTTGTGTCCAGATGAACTGATTCAACTTTGTGGAATTGTGTACCTGGATTATTGCGCATGCATCAACAGATAGAAATCAGTTCGCATTGCATAATACTAGGGCTGCACCTAACGATTATTTTTTTATTGATTAATCTAACGATTACTTTTTCGATTTAGTCTAAATTTATTTACTGCTTTATTTAAAAGAGGTTTATGTGTGCGCTTACATAGAATAATGAAAAACAGAATTCATCTTAATGTTTTAATATTTTCTCTTATCTTCTCTTAACACAATATACACTTCAGGGAAGTATTCTGCAAAAATACCTGCAGTAATAGGTACCTTTATTGTAATGTCAAACATTAAATCTCCCATAATATGGGAGCTTGTAAAATTCAAGTAAAGGAATATAGAATGTCTTTATTTGTTATATATGCATATACAGATGTACAGTACAACAGGAATTTTTTCTTTGCATATTCCAGCTTGTTTAAAAAGTCATCCACATTTCTTTGCTTGACCCTTAAAAAGAGAAACATAAAACAGATCAGAATAACAATGATAGGGGCATAATCATCACTGTGTTGTCAGATGTTTCATCAGAAAAATACTAGATCTTAAATTTAAATTGCTGTGACAGTTTTATTTTATAACTGTATGTCACAGCAACTGTTTACCTGAAATATAGAATCAATATTCTACTTAAAAACTAGACTTCAAACTTAAATGGTTATGAAGTATGGAATTACTTCATTCTGGTGTAACATGTAGTTATGGTAATCAGTGGTAAATGTATTTTTACATCAATGAAGTGCAAAGGACTCAGTTCAGCAGGTAGCAGAGTTAAGAATGCTCACAAAGCTTAACTCAATTATCAACAACAATTCACACCCACTTCACTCCCTGGAGGTGTTTCGACAGAGCACCTTCAGTCACAGATTGATTCCTCCTAAATGCAGGACTGAACGCTACAGAAAATCCTTTCTTATAACTGCTATCAGACTGTTTAACAGTTCACAATAATTCAAATAAATCATTTATAAGAAATACTTACTTCTGTATGCTATGCATGCACCATAAAAAGTTTACATGTATATAGTACCATACTGTACATTTTTATCTTATTGCTTGTTTTTGCACTGTAAGTTAATGTTGTATGTATAAAAGAAGTTGTTGTTGACTGTTGTCTGAGCTGCTGTAACAAAGAAATTTCCTGCAAAGGATCAATAAAGAATCTATCTATCTATCTATCTATCTATCTATCTATCTATCTATCTATCTATCTATCTATCTATCTATCTATCTATCTAATAAATAAATAAAATTACAGGCTGTAGTGACGGGCTGTAATGTTAGTTTGAACTATTCTCTTCCTCCAACACGACATTAAAGTAAACAGAAAAATAAAAAACAGCAGAATAACAATCTTACATAATGCACCGTTGCAGTTGGGGTAAGGCAATGGTGCAGAAATTATGGAGCCCCTTACGGGTCCATAATATGTGAAGAGCAAAATCCGTACCCTAGGTTTAGTAATCCGTACCCTCGGTTTAGTAAACCGTACGCACAGTTTAGTAATCCGTACGCACGGTTTAGTAATCCGTACCCACGGATTTGTAAACTGTACTCTTAGTTTTAAAGTCCGACCGCGGTCACGCTATCTGCGCTACAAGTTTTACTGTGCGCCTACACCCCGTTTTACGGTAATACAGTTGCGAAGCACTGAAGAGGATAAAGCGTCTCTTTACATCTTAATATACTATATATTAGATATAATAATATATATATTGGCAACAAAAGCACATAACATGGTAAAATTATGCAAATGGATAATTTTAAAATTCCATTAAAACAAGTGGAATTGTTATAGACCAATTTGAAAGGTCTAATAAAATAAGCAAATCAAATTATTATCAAAGCACTCCACTTTTTTCTTTAAGAGCATTAACTCTTATTAATGAAATACATTTCAGACATTTTTACTGTAGTAATCTGGGATGATGGGATAGCAAACTTATTAAAAAGTCAAATCAAAATCTTATCAAATGCCACCCCCACAATCATAAAGAACACTAGTACTCATCTTGTGATTTTGAGACTATTTTACCTTAGGAATTTAGAACAATAGGATTGCAAACCAACGTAAAGTGAAATGTACAGTATAAATGTCTGAGCCTCATAAAGTCAGTAAGTAGAAGCAGAAGTATTCTTCAAGAGTCTGATGGGGTGATTTGATAATAATTTGATTTGCTTATTTAATTAGACCTTTGAAATTGGTCTATAGCAATTCGACTTGTTCTAATGGAATTTTAAAATTATCCATTTGCATAATTTTACCATGTTATGTGCTTATGTTGTCAAAATATAAACAAAAGGATGTATAACAAATAGGTAGGAAAGTGATTTTTAAAAATGAACTGTTAGCACAGTAGCTACATGTGTTAATAACCCTAATATATGACGCTAGGGTGAAGAAGTAAATGTAAACAAACTTACTGGCGTGTTTTGCCGACGTGACGTTGAAAATGCGCTCCGGGATGCTTGTGCTTCATGTGCTCGAGCATAGCGGTCGTACAGCTGCGATAAACCATCTTCACTTTGCGAAGTTTACAGAGTACCACATTGTTGTGTCTTTGTGAGAAACACTCCTAAACTTTAGATGCTAGTGTGCGAGTTTTGTAGCCGCAGCTTCCCCAGAGAAAGCCATGTTTTTAGTGGGCGTGGCCATCTTTGCGACGCGTCAACGCACGTTTGTGCTAATTTACGTGTTTCCGTAATCGATTACGTCGACTATGTCGATGCGTCGCCCCACCCCTACATAATACCATGTTTAGCACAAATAGATGATTTATGAACCTTCTTTAGCGAAAAAATTCTACAGCACCTCTGGAATTTCCTCATCTTCTCGAATTTTGATAGTAATAAGGGATCCTAAGTGCAAAGAATTGGCGTGTTCATAAAGCCATGAAATTAAGTCAAGGGTGCAGCCCTAATGAACGCTGGCAGCTTCAGAAACTGCTGATTCTTGCATGGATCCATGCTTTCTCTGTGTTAATGCATGCATAGTGTGGTTTTAATTGAGTCAGAATTAGTGGGATTATATATTAAGCCAAACACATGCCGTAAATGAAAAAACACTATACATTCTTAAGAGCATCTTTGTTTTTCTTAAGCATACGAGAAATCAAAAGAAATCTTGTTCTGTGAATGAAAAAAGTTCAATCTAGTGCTGAAAGGTCTCAGCCCACTGCCATCTTTGGTTTCTTATGTAGCATTCTTTGGGCCCAATCTAGCAGTGGTGCTGAAGTCCTGAAGTTTCCTAGAGTCCTGTGGAAAACATGTTTTCACACCTTTGCGTCCTTTTGGTATTCTAACAATTTGCAAATTATTCTTTCTACTGTAGAGCATGCTTCAAGGTCCTTGTTCTTATCATTGAGGCATTTGCTTGGGGTAGTTAGCTTGGCTATTGTCACTTGTAGATCAGTGTACTGTGCACTGTTATCGGTAGCGGAGTGCTCAAGCTCCCATAGCGTTTCATTGTGGAAACCAAGTTTTTTTTTTTTTGTATGGGACCAATCAGGTTAGAAAGTTCTGGTCTACCAGCAGTAATTCCGGCACGCAGCATTTGCAAGAATTTGTTTTGTTATATAAAAGTCAAGTCAAATTTATTTGTATAGTGCTTATTACAGTGGACACGGTAAAGAAAGACCTTTGATGAGCAAGCCAAGTGCATGGTAAAAAAACTCCCTTATAAATTACAACAAAGAAACCGTGGGAGGAACCTGGCTCACTAGGTCCCATCCTCCTGGGGTGGCCTAGAAGATAATTAAGCTTATTAGAATAAATTAAATATGTATAAATAAAATTAATATAATAAAGAAAACATAAGTTATAGCAAGTTAAAAGCATTAAGAGATTAATTGATCATCCAGATGTAACTCATCATCTCTTCTCTGCACATGCCCAAACCATCTCTGCTTATTTTTGTCTCCAAAACATTCTACCTGCGCCGTCCCTCTAATGAATGTAATGTTGTTCGTCCTTTTCACTCCCAATGAGAATTGCAGAAGTTTTATTTCTGCTACTTAACAAATCATATAACATGCCTCACTGCCTGCAATCTCTTCTTTACCTCTCTACCCCACTCTTAATTACTTTGCACACTTGATCCCTGGTATTTAAACTCATGCACTTTCATCACCTCAACTCCTTGCAACTTAACTTTTCTGCTGCCCTCCATCTCTTTTACATACATGTACTGTTGTACTCCTCTAACTTTTATTACCCCTATTTCCAATGCACATTTTCATCTCTCCAGGCTTTCCTCAACTTGCTCCCTACTCTCGCTACAAATCACAGTGTCATCCATGAACAACATATTCCATGGACATTAACTTAGCTTGTTAGTCTGTCCAGGAGCATTGCAAACAAATAGGACTCTGACCGTATTGCCAGATGCCCTTCCTGCTGCAACCCTCCCTATTTACATGAGCTTGGAACTGGTTCTTGTAGTGCAATTTAAAGTGCACCCCTAATGACTAGGTTACCTTTCAGTTCAGTCTGTGGTAAAATAAAGTCTGTTCGTGTGAGCTCTGAACATTTTAAGTGCATTGACTTCTGATTCCCAGAACAGTCTGGCAGTCAAGCAGGAAAGACATTGTTGGCATGGCAGCCTTAAACCTACAGGCCTCAGTCTCTGATTAAAACCACAGAGAAAACGGCTAAAGTTTGATACAACAAAATTGTTAGTAATAAGTAGGGATGCATCAATACCATTTTTTCCCAACCGAGTACAAGTACATGTATTTTTGTACTCGCCGATACCGATACCTATTTAGAATGATGCAATCTGGAGCATTATGGAATAGTGTAGTTGCTTGGGTTGCCATCACTAATTGTAAAAAAAAATAACACCGCACAGCCATCATTGAGAAAGTTTCTGACAAGCTAACGTTCATTAATAAACGCACGTAATTAATGTTGTGCACATCATACATGCGATGCGATTCTGCTGATTGAAATATTTACTTTAAAAGGATAATACAGTCCGATCCCATCTGAGCCGATTCTATCAGCACATCCATTCGTGGTTCACCTCGGTAAATCGTAAACGACTCTGAGTCGGCTCCCGCTCTGTGGTAATAACCAGTATAATTAAGCCTGAGCTTTATAATGTAAGCGAGTCACACAAAATGTTCTGTAGTATTTGGTGTTTATTTACAACCGCATCATTCATTATAACAGTAAACACGGAGAGATGACTGAGAAAAGAAACGAGTCGACTCCTGAATCACTTGTATCGACACTGTGAACAGAGTATTAAAGACACACACACGTCCTATAACAGCGGTAGCTGCTTTTGTAACTGGTTATCTTCGCTGTTAGCTCCATTTTGAAGGTTTTTTTTTTTTTCAAACGGAACTAAATAACATTAAACGTGCGTGTGAGCGTGGTCAGTGAGAATAATTCAATCTGTCTCCGGTGGGTGAAAAATGAATTGCTTTAGTTTTAGAAGTAAAAAAAATCTCGCAATGTCAGCCCCCCCCCAGACAAGCACTGCAGGTTGAAAATCCCTGCGTTAACGCAGCAACGTGCACTAGGCACAAGGTATCGGATGTTTAGAATCGGAGCCTCGTTTGCGAGTACGAGTTAATGAGCGCGGTATCGGGCTAATACCCGATACTAGTATCGGTACTCATGCATCTCTAGTAATAAGTCAACTGTACAGATAACAGCATGGGACTCTACTGTCAGCTGGCGCCATCTAGTGGGCATAATTGGCAGTGCCTGCAGCAGGCACGTTTCTGCTAGGGTGGGATGACCGGACTATGTGGGTGGGATAACCGGACTATGTGGGTGGGGTCCTCAAACACTGTGTAAGGACCCCGATTAGCAGAATGCATGGGTGAAAAAGGGTTCTGCTAAGCTTTTATAATAAGCTGTTTAATTTTCTTGAGTCCTGTGGAAAACATGTTTTCATTTCTGGAGTTATTCTGACAGTGGGAGGAGAAATTGCTGTCTTTAGCTGCACAGCTGGCTACAGGAAACCTCAGGCCTGCAGTCCTCGTGTTGCCTTAAGCCGGAGACCGTGGGAGGAGGTGCTGCAAGTGGTGCATGAGGAAGCAGAAGCATGGAAAGCGAGCTGGGGTCCGTGCTAGCCAAAAGGCTGCAGACCTTTTTATTTACCACGGGAATTCACCACCGCCGCGGTGTATCTTCCCTCCAGCGCAAACACGAAGGAGGCATTGTGTAAATTGTATGGAGCTATTAGCGAACTGCAGAACACTCATTCAGATGGACTGTTTATTATCGCCGGATAATAAACATTTACGATCCTTCATTGAATTACAATCATGCAAATCCCAAATCTGTGCTTCCTAAATTCTACCAACATGTGGACTTTGCAACAAAAGGAGTGAACACACTGGACTGGTTATACAAACATTTCTGGTGCGTACAGGGCAGAACCCCGTCCCCACTTTGGCTACTCAAACCACATCTCTGTAATGCTGATCCCTCGTTGGACGCTCCAAACCAGAACTGAAATGGGTAAAAACCTTGCCAGCAAGGACCTATTTCTGCTCTTCAGGACTGTTTTGAGCACACTGACATGTTTAGGGTGGCTTCAACTGAGAACAGTGAGAGCCAAACTGTCACGGGCAATCAGAGAAGCAAAGCATGCACACAGCCAGAGCATCCACAGCTGCTTCCAGAACAGCAGTGACACACAGTACATGTGGCAGAGCATCCAGGCCATCACCAACTACAGGACTACACCACTCGCCTGTAACAGTGATGCCTTCTTTTCAGACGCGCTAAACAACTTCTATGCTCGATTTGAGGCACAGAACAACATTGTGGCAAGGAAGACCATCCCACCACCCGATGACCAGGTTGCTTCATCTCATCACGGCTGATGTAAGAAAAACTACGCAGTGTCAACTCACAGAAAGCTGCTGGACTAGACAACATTCATGTCAGAGTGCTTAAAAAATGTGCAGACCAGCTGGCAGATGTCCTCACAGACATCTTTAACATCTTTCAGCACCCACTACATCATAAAATTCGCAGATGACACAACCATGGTGGGTCAGCAAAAACGAGTCAGCTTATAGAGAGGGAGTGCAGCGGTTAACAGACAGGTGTAGAGTCCACAATCTTTCTTTGAATGTGGAAAAATGACTTCGTTGACTTCAGAAGAACACAGAGTAACCATTCTTCACTAACCATCAACGGCTTCTCCATGGAGATAGTCAAGAGCACCAAATTCCTTGGTGTTCACCTGGTGGAAAAATTCACCTGGGCCCTCAACACCAGCTCTATAACTAGGTACACCTAAGTGTCTCTACCTTCTGAGAAGGCTAAGTAAATATCCCACTCTAAACACATACACATGCATCCAAAAACACACACGGACACAAATTAAACTAACACAGATACATCCATACTCACAAACTCACACACAGACACTAACACTACAAGATACGTACACTGCAAACACATTACACACATGTACACAGACATGCATGCACACTCACAAACTCGCATGCATACATCCACATACATACAGTCTTAGATTCTGACACAATTACGCTTACACAAATATACACTCATACACACACGCATACGTACACACACACACACATACTCAAATGCACACATACTCAAATGCACACATACATACATACATACTCACTTACACTGTGACACATCATTCACATTTATAGTCACACTCATACACAAACTTACAAACCCAAATCAGAAAAAGTTGGGACAGTGTGGAAAATGCAAATAAAATAAAAATGCAATGTTCCTTACATTTACTTTGACTTGATTGCAAACAGATTGTACCATAGATATTTCGTGTTTTGTCTGCTCAACTTCATTTCATTTGTTAATGTACCTCCATTCCTGCATTTCAGGCCTGCAACACATTCCAAAAAAAGTTGGGACAGAGGCAATTTAGGGCTAGTAATGAGGTAAAAATAAAAAATAAAATAAGATGTGATTCCAAACAGTTGATGTCAACAGGTGATTGTAATTGTGGTGTGGTACAAAAGCAGCATCCAGGAAAGGCTGAGTCTTTGATGAGCAAAGATGGTCCAGTTTGTCAACAAATGCATGAGAAAACTATTGAAATGTTTTAAAACAATGTTCCTCAAAGAAAGATTTGAAGGGATTTGCATGTTTCTCCCTCTACAGTGCATAATATCAATAAATGATTTAAGGAATCGGGAGGAATTTCAGTGCGTAAAGGCAAAGGAAGCAAGCTTAAGCTGAACGCCCGTGATCTTTGATTCCTTGGATGGCACTGCATCAAGAACCTTCACTCAACAATAGCTAATATAACCACATAGGCAAGGGATTACTTTGGCACTAAAATACGGAGTTACATGCACAAATGCCACTTAAAACTTTAATGTGCAAAAAAGAAGCCATATGTTAACCATGTCCAGAAGCGGTGTCGACTTCTCTGGGCTCGGAGGCATCTAGGATGCACCATCACACAGTGAAAACATGTATTGTGTTTAGATGAATCAGCATTTCATGTCTTTTTTGGAAAAAATGGACACTGTGCCCAAAGACAAAAGACAAAAAGGACCAATCCAGACTGTTATCAGCAAAAAGTCAAAAAGCCAGGGTCTGTCATGGTATGGGGCTGTGTCAGTGCCGTTGGCAAAGGTAATTTACACTTCTGTGATGGCAGCATTAATGCAGAAAAAGTACATTGAGATCTTAGAGCAGCATATGCTGCCTTCAAGACGTCATCTTTTCCAGGGAAGTCCATGCATTTTTCAACAAGACAATGCAAAACCACATGCTGCACATATTACAAAGGCATGGTTGCGGAACAGGAGGGTACGGGTACTGGACTGGCCTGCCTGCAGTCCTGACCTGTCCCCAATAAAGAATCTGTGGAGAATTTTAAAACGAAAAATGTGACGACGACGACGACCCCGTACTGTTGCACATCTTAAGACATGTTTGCAGGAAGAATGGGACAAAATAAAATTTGAAACACCAAATCGCTTGGTATCCTCGGTGCCAAAACGTCTTTTAAGTGTGGTGAAAATTAATGGCAACATTACAAAG
Organism: Trichomycterus rosablanca; assembly: GCF_030014385.1. NCBI lineage: Eukaryota > Metazoa > Chordata > Actinopteri > Siluriformes > Trichomycteridae > Trichomycterus > Trichomycterus rosablanca. The sequence goes on from NC_086007.1 coordinate 18,104,564, forward strand.
TGGTAAATGCTTTACTGTCCCAACTTTTTTTGGAATGTGTTGCAGGCCTGAAATGCAGGAATGGATTTTTATTAATAAATGAAATAAATGCTGAAAAAACATGAAATATCTCAGGTTCATACCGTCATAGTAAATGTAAGAAACTCAGTGTATTTTTTAATTATTTGCGTTTTCCATGCTGTCCCAATTTCTTCTGATTTGGGGACGTATACGCGCACACACACACACACATACATACATACATACACTAATACACACATACAAAAACTCACTCACACCTACACATGCACACACACAATCAACACAGTCTTGTTCCCTGGCCTCCGACAACTCCAATACACTCCAATACACAACTGCATTGTGTGCATCTTTGCACAATATTGCATGTTTTGCTGCTATAATGCTTTAATATCTGCTGCTATAAAAACCCTGAGCTGCTAACTCTATTTCAGAATATTTGTTTTTAACCTCACTTTTCATTTACTCAGTACCATGTACTGGCCAACACTATTCTTGTCGTATCTCCTTCAGTTTCTTTAGAGAAGAAATGTCTTTTGCATTTATTTGTAGGTCTTTGAATTTACTGTCCTGTTTTTTTTTTTTTATCTGCACTGTGTATATTGTATTGTTTTGCACTTGTGTTCTGTGTTGCACCCTGGGCCTGGAGGAACGTTGTTTCATTTCAATATGTACTGTATATAGCTATAAAATTACAATAAAGCCTCTCTTAAACTCTTGAACTTAATTGTGAATGAAATTATCACAGATAATTGTCAAAATGCAATTTGTGTAAAGGAAACTAGTCCTAATGAGTATTAATTTTTAAAAGAAGCAGCTTTCCTGAGCTACATTTATATACATGAACATATCTTAATGGTTGTGGAAGAGGATAAGGATAATAGGATAATGTAGGACAAATGGAATGCTTTTATTTGTCATATATACATATACATTTGTCAAATATTTGTCATGTATACATAATTCATTATTTCTTCTGATACAGTATCCAAACTTACTAGAAATATAACAGCAACAGAATCTACAATGTTGCATGACTACTCCATTATAGAACTCTTGCTTAATAATAAATACAATTGTTGGCCTTGGTTTTGTACCCAATTTTTTTAAAATGTGCAGCAAGTATACCCCTGATTAAGAAACCTGATCTTGATTCATATGTGCTGTCTAATTATAGACCAATATCAAAGCTTTCTTTTGTTTCAGTTATTCTAAAAAAAAAAAAACGTTTCCCAACAGTTATGCTTAATAATTAATTTTAAGAAGTAATTAAGAAGTAATATTTATGAAATATTTCAGTTGGGATCTAGACCCAATAGTACTGACACTGCATAGTGTGGTAAATGATGTATTTATGTCTTCTGATAATGAATGTGTCTGTTTTCTTGTTCAGTTACGTCTTAGTGCAGCGTTTAAAACTTGATAATATTAGTATATATTACTGGAGATGCTAGAAAATGTAGTAGGTGTGAAATAAAAATGTAAGAGGTGTTAAATAACTCACACTCTCTTGGTTTAAATCCTGTGTGACTGACAGCAGATTTGTTTATACAAATAGTAAATGCTCTGAAACTACAAAAGTATGGTGTTCCACAGTGTTAGCACCTCTATTATTTATACTCTACATGCAGAATAATAACATCATCTTATACTGGATACCAGGAAACTGTGGGCTCCAGGGCAATAAGAAAGCAGATTGGGTAGCAAAGTAAGCCACATGCTAAATACCAGATCCCACTAATAGACATCAAACCTATAATAAACTCATAAATCAGGGACAATTGGTAAATTAAATGGAATGCACACCTGAATAATAAACTATACAAAGTAAATTCCATAATTGGGGAAAAAAATGCCAGTCTACCTCAAGAATTGCTGGGACCAGGCAGTGTACACAAGATTTTGTATTGGACACACCAGAATGTGTTCAAATTGGAAAAAGTTGGGACAGTATGGGAAATGCTAATAATAAGTGTTTCCTGCATTTACTTTGACTCATATTTCATTGCAGACAGTATAAACAAGATATTTCATGTTCATTAAACATCATTTCATTTGATTATATACCTCTATTTCTGAATTTCATGCATGCCACACATTCCAAAAAAACACTGCAGCATTTACCATTTTGTAATGTTGCCTTTGTAATGCATTGACATCCATGGAAAAGATGTTGTCTTGAAAGAAGCATATATTACTCTAAAATGTCAGTGTACTTGGTTTGCATTAATGATGCCATCACAGTAGTGTAAATGACCTTTGCCAAGAGCGCTGACACAATCTATACCATGACAGACTTTAGCTTTTGGACCTGCTGCTAATAACAATCTGGGTGGTCCTTTTTGTTTTTGGTCTAAAGCACACAGCATCCATTTGTTCCATAAAAAATACTGATTTGTCTGAACACAGTACAAGCTTCCACAGATTCCTCCAAGCCAAGAAAAGTTGTTGCCACTTCTGGATATGGTTAACATAAAGCTTTTATACCCAGTAATGTTTTCAGTGGCATTTTTGAATGTAACGTATTGTAGTGGTTGACAAAGGTTTGCCAAAGTAATCCCTTGCCCATGATGTTATATCAGCTATTGCTTCAGCTATTGATTTAGTGCCGCCAGCTCATCGGAAATTACAGGTGTTTAGCTTAGGCTTGCACTCTTGCCCTTTATGCACTAAAACAGTGGTCCCCAACTACCAGGCCGTGGACCTCTACCGGTCCATGGGTTATTTATTACCAGGCCGCACAGAAAGAATGAATAATTCTAAATCACTACAAGCAATTACATTTCCAATACTCTTGGGGTGTTATCCACAAAGTTGAATCAGTTCATCTGGACACAAGTTTGTTGTAGAGATACGTTTCGTCACTCAATCCCAATGACTTCTTCAGTCTGAGCTGGTGTTGAATACCCCAACCTTATATGCAGTTGATTTGCATAACGACCGATCACTGCCCATTGCATAACAATGGAACCGGTGATCAGGTCCATATGCAATTCACAATGACCATTAATTACAATGGTCATGTGTGTCTTTCACACATGATTGGGGTAAAGCTCCTATTACGGCGTTGTACGATGGTGAGAGATGTACTCTCAGGCCCCTTCCCCGGTTCAGGGATGGTCGTTCCCTCTTCACGTAAATGGCCTCTTTGACTCCATGTTCAAACCAGCGTTCCTCCTTGTCAAGGATCTGCACATCTTCATCATTAAATGAGTGGCCGCTGGCTTGCAGGTGGGTGTAAACCGCAGAGTCCTGGCCAGAAGAGGTTGATATTCTATGTTGGGCCATTCGTTTCACCAGTGGCTGTTTAGTTTCCCCGATGTACAGTTCCCGACAATCCTCCCGGCACCTAACAGCATACACTACGTTACTCTGCAGCGTCCTGATGACTCCTAGTTTGTGCTCCAAAGGATGATGGGAGTCAAACCTTAAGTACTGGTTCGTGTGTGTTGGTTTGCGGTATACATTTACTTTCAAACGTCCCCCATCTTTACTAGCAATTTCACAGTCTAAGAAGGCTAAAACGTTGTTGCTTGCATTCTCCCTTGTGAACTTAATCTCTCACCATCGTACAACGCCGTAATAGGAGCTTTACCCCAATCATGTGTGAAAGACACACATGACCATTGTAATTAATGGTCATTGTGAATTGCATATGGACCTGATCACCGGTTCCATTGTTATGCAATGGGCAGTGATCGGTCGTTATGCAAATCAACTGCATATAAGGTTGGGGTATTCAACACCAGCTCAGACTGAAGAAGTCATTGGGATTGAGTGACTAAACGTATCTCTACAACAAACTTGTGTCCAGATGAACTGATTCAACTTTGTGGATTTGTGTACCTGGATTATTGAGCATGCATCAACAGATCTTGGGGTGTTAGTGTCTCTAATCAACACTAGGTGGAAGCAGCGTCTCGTTGCAGCGAAAAAAACCTCAGGGTTCCCACCAATTTTCCATTCTATAGTTCTTCTATTTTAAATCCTCCCGCCCCCGCCGGTCCGTGAAATTATATCCTATATGAAACTGGTCCATGGTGCAAAAAAGGTTGGGAAGCGCTGCACCAAAACACCAACAACATTAATGATATTATGCATGCCAGAACTATGCAAGTCTATTCCAATTTTTCTTTGAGGAACATTGTTTTGAAATATTTCAATAATTCTCTCAAGCATTTGTTGACAAACTAGAGATCCTTTGACTCAGCCTTTAATGGATACTGCTTTTGTACCAATTCATGATTACAATAACCTGTTGACATTACCTGCTTGAAATAACAACATTATTTAGTTTGCCCTTGTCCCATTTTTTCTGGAGGCCTTAAATGCAGAAATGGATGTATTATATCAGTTAAGCTGATTAGACAAAACATGAAACATGTTGAGTTCATACTGTCTGCAATGAAATAAAATTCAATGTAAATTTAGGAAACACTGCATTTATTATTGCTTTATTTATTTGCTTTTTCCACACTGTGTAGTCATTATACCATTAAGCAAGTATTTTCTTTTTAATCATTTAAATTTTAACTGATGCAACATGTGGAATATGGATTCTAAGTGTTGGGTAGCCAGTTTAAGCTGTTCAGGCTCTAATGGTTGACATAATCATTAACTCTGTTAAGTGATCAATGAAAGTTTACAGCAGTGAGAAGGTAGATTGTTTTGATGGGGTCAAATGCTAGTAAGCTTATATTTATAATAAATGTTAGTCTCCAACAATTAAGGACTTAATAGTACTACACTGAAAAGAAAGTCAGCAAATTATCAAAGAAATTCAGAATAGGGACCAGGGGGTCAGTAAAAAAAGTAATTAGCTTAAACATATTAAAACACTAAAATTTTGCCTGACATTGTGCTTTGAGTTGGTTTTGATCATGGTTTTTCATGATGGGATAATAATGTGTGCAGTAGAGGGTTAAGCTTTTTTTTCCCCAGGGATTGTGTTACCTGGCTAATATATATTTTATGCCACCCATACCTCTGGTAGAGACTTTCAAATGTTCACATCAAACTCATTTAAGCAAGGGCTTTTTTAGTATTAACATGTTACTACATTTTTTCTTTTTACTTTTTTTTTTAAAGCAATTTTACTGTAACACATTGCAAATGAGGCATGGTCTAACCTAGGCAGTGTGGCTAGTTTGGTTTCCCTTTATTGTGATTGAATAAAATGATCTCTGTGGTATGTTCACTGTCAGTAAATGTGCATTGTATTCTCCTAGAGATTACAACATTTTAGCAGAAAGCTGCACAGGTGTTGCCCAAAGTTGTCCTCAAAATAATTTTTGCCACTCTAAAAAGCTAGAACTTTAGCAACATTATTTACATTGTAGGAAAAACAATGTTTAGTGTTAATTTAAGAACTGGGTAAATAAGCTCTCAAGTGTAGGAAATTCTGGCCTGTACTGGGCTGTATGAATAGATTCCTGAATTGTTTTAAATTTGTTCTTCATTTTATTTATTTGGGCAGTGTTGACTATTATTAATACTTCTTTTTCTATTATTTATTTTCACTACTTTATCTTGGTCAGGTGGCTCTGGTTCCACCGAGAAACGCTGGGCAAAATGCAGGCATATACCCTTTTATGATTGCTCCAATTAATTTCCGGTTTAAGTCATTTAAAAATATATTATGGAACAGAATATCTTTTAAGACAGCAAAAAAGACAGCAAAAAATACTGTGTTTATGTTTAACAGAAAGACTGCATAAACAATGAAGACATTATGCTTAATTCTTCCTAAATACATAAAACATATTTCCATGACCTATCACTTTTGTCAGAAAAAAGCTGAGTCATAAAACTTTAGTCAAAATGACATACTGTCCATGGTCATAACTTCTAATGGACAAATTCTTTTTAATTTAAACTCCTCTCCTATTAGTTTTTAATATGTTATAATTTATATTATATTTACATTATATTTTTAATGTTCTCTGCATTTTAACTTATTTATTTGAAAATAAAATACATTAAATATATTTACAATATTTCTATGTAGCTTATGTATGATAACAGTAAAAAATAAAAGTGTCTAGTGTAAATAGTTTTAGGGCTGCAGTGTGTACTTTGAAGAAGTACTTTGGAAAGAAGCTTGAATTAGATGCTGATCTTTCTTTTTTTTTTTTTTTTTTTTTTTTTTTAAGATTAATTAGAGGTTTGTACCTGTTTATTAAACAATGGAACACTGTAGTAATCAGAGCAAGTGCACATTGTAAGACTATGGCTGTGTGTCACAAACGGGGGTTAAAGCGAGACAGAGAAGGGCGGACACACACGCAGAGATGTTTAACTTAAATCAAGATTTATTATTAACAAAAGCTAATCACCAGAACTAGTAAAGAGAGCATAACATGATGAGCTAGAAATACGACTTAACATGACTTAGCATGACGACTTAATATGACTTAGCATAACTTAGCATGACTTCACATGACTTAACATAACTTAGCATGACTCAGCATGACTTGACTTAGCATGACTTCACATGACTTAACATGACTTAACATGACTTAGCATGACTTAGCATGACATAACATGACTAAACCTGACTTAGCATGACTTAGCATGACTTAGCATGACTTAACTGAAGAGAGAGACCAGAACCACACAGAGTCCAAACAAGCCACCATAGCAGTCCTACAAAACAGTTACAAAACAGTTCCCACTCTAGTGCTCCAGTGCACCTCTTAAATAGAGGGCAGCTGGAGCCAATTAGTCCTGGGGGACCAATCATGAGCTAGGGCGTGGCAGGAGACAGGAGAGGGGGGCGTGGCACACAGGAGCACCAGAGCACACAGAGGCGAAGTGTTACACTGTGGTCAACATTGGCACCCCTGAATATAAATGCATGTGTCCTCTATATTTATTTTTTAAAATGACTGCATCAGTGTTAATTTTGACAGCAAATTTTGATTCAGTTTTAGTCATAGTCTTTTGACTAAAATGTCATTTAGTTTTAGTCATAATTTAGTCATCTTAATTGTTTTAGTTTTAGTCGACTAATTATTATAAGAATATAGTCGACTAAATCTACAGTTGATTCAGTCGACTAAAATATAAAGGGTGTAAAATGTAAATGCTTTGTCATCAGTTCCCTTGAATTATTTAAGTCATTATATACACTTACACAAAATGAAACATTTTTAATCAGTTATGGAATATTATTAATGTTTGAATGTGCAATACACACAAAAACAGATTTAACTTATTTCAAACAACATCTTTATTTACATGACCTTGCTTATTGAGCATAACAATAATAAAATATTAATGACCAGTAGGCCTGCTCTGCCTGAAAAATATATGCATTGTTTATAACAAATTGCATATTACATTCTTTATAAAACTGGGTACCATAAAAGCAGCAGTGCCATTATGTTGCCATTATACTGCCAGCAGTGCCAGATGTCGTTCCAGATTTGTTGTGGTTTACACATCGTCTTGTTTTTCATGACGTCAAATGAGAAATGTGTCCATATATCGGCTCTCCTCTTTCTCCCTGTTGACATTGTCGAGTTAACCTAGTTCCATGAGTAAAGAAAAGCTGCGTCCGGAATCGCATACTTACAGAGTACGTACTTGATTGGAGGAAGTATGCACTACTCGGCTGGTAAAAAAGTACATACTTTCAGTACAGAAGTAAGCAGTATGCACACAACACTGCTACGTACTACATGCGCCATCTTGCCAACGTCAAGTGATTACCTAAGGACGTGATGACGTAATATCACCATAGTTACAGACTCATTACAAACCCCACTCGCCAAAATTTATACGATATTTATCGTGTTTTTGTTATTTATTCGTCTTTAAAATGTTTTATTTTATTTATCTTACTTACACTTGTGAACAAAGGACTCCGTTTTCCACTATCTTTCTTGTTTCTCATTCCGCTTTGAACGCCTACGCAGCTCCAGTTGCATTATGGGATACATTAGCGGACCGCAAGTGTGCATCGCTTGCATACTCAAACATGGCTGCCCAATAAGTAGGTCATCCGGGTACTTCTTGCGTACCTCTTTATTTATAATATGTATTCGGACATACTAACCGCTCTCGCGGACTCGTTTCGCGTACTATTGAGTATGGAAGTATGCGATTCCGGACGCAGCTAAAGTTCACAGGCTAGTCTGGTCTTCCCGGGTTTAGATCAAATTTGTGCAAGTGTGGTCTTACCACGGTACTCCAAAAGAGATTAGTACTGATTGGATGGCTACCCGGCTTGTCCCGCCTCTCCACATACGCTAAAGTAGTTATGATTGGATCTCTTTCTAACTTGTCCATACCTTCCACAAAACTAAATCAGTTCTGATTGGATGTCGTCCCTGCCAAACATTGGCGTCTCGTTTTTATTCGTTGACGAAAGTGTCCATTCATTTCGTCATAGTTTTTATCCTTTTATGTAGTTTTTATTTATTTATCGTCTCGTTTTTGTCACGAAAAAAAGGTTCGTTGACGAAAACTATTACGAAAATCATTCGTCAACGAAATTAACACTGGACTGCATGTATGTTGACAGGTCAACTTTTTTGGTAAATGTATCATCAAAATATTTTAATATCTTAATGGCAGGAAAACTACAGAGAAGGTGGTGAACTACCTAATGGACATTATCTAGTGCGGAAACATTAAAATGGGTGTAAACCTGGGTGTTTACCTGAGTGACGGGTTTTCTGAGGTATGCAGTCAGTTGCTGTTAACACTGTATGAGTCTACTTCTACTGAGTATGTCTACTGTGCTGTGTATGATAACAGCATCATACATTAAGGACACTTTAGGGCTCAGGACCTTAATAGACTGGCTCAGCTGTAGGGTGGAGTCGGTGTTAAAGAATCTAGTCAAGAAGTTAACCCCATACCACTTAAAAAAATGTGGGACATTTACCAAAAAACTCATTCATTGACACCAAAGTATTATTATGTAGGTAAATTTAGGGATGTACTAGCTTTATCTGTTTAGAATTTGATTGTATACATCTTTCTTGCAGCGGCTGCAACTTTTGAGGATTTCCAGATTCGACCGCATGCCCTAAATGTGCACTCATATCGTGCCCCTGCTTTCTGTGACCACTGTGGAGAAATGTTGTTCGGCCTTGTAAGACAAGGCCTCAAATGTGATGGTAAGAAGACCCTGACATATATTAGTTTGTGTTAATATACTCAATAAACTGTTATATACAAACCCTATTTCCAGAAATTTTGGGACATTTGGTAAAATGCAAAAAATAAGAAAATGGGATTTGTTAGTTATCTAATATCTTCAACAGACAAAAGTAGAAAGTAAAGATTTCCAATGTTTTCACTGATTTGTTTCCATATTTTTTGATATGAGATTTCAGCTTCTTAGCAGTCACCATTGTCTGATTCTACTCATAATGCACCATGCATTTTTAATAGAAGACAGATCTGGACTGCAACATATACACTCTTTGTCTACAAAGCTAAATATTTGTAGTTCATGGAGAATGAGGCCTGTCATTGTCTTGCTGAAATATTCATGGACTTCCAAGGAAAAGACAGTGCCTTGATGGCAGCATGTCTTTCTAAAATCCCAAAATACACCTCCATGTTAATGGTACCTTCATACATATGCAAGTCACCCATGCAGCAGACACTGATGCACCTCCATACCATTACAGTATTCATACCAGATGTTAATAGTATGGATGCTCATTTTTATCCACGCACTTTGTCATCTGTTTTTATCCGAAGACAAGCTGAAATGTGGGCCCATCTGGCCACAGCATATTTTTCCACTATCTTTGGGTTTATTTGAAATGAGCTTGGGCCCAGAGAACGTGGAGGTGTTTTTGCGTAGAATTGATGTTTGGCTTTCTCATTGTGTAACTGGTTTCTGGTTGCATTTCTTAAAGCAGTAGTAGACTGTGTTAGGTGACAAAAGTTTTACAAAGTGCTCCTGAGCCCATGTGCCTGTATTTATAATATAATGTTAGTTCATTTTGCCACGCCATCTGAGGACTAAAAGTTTCACACATTCAGTAGTGGTTTCTGGCCTAGCACTACAGACTGAGATGTCTTTCGATTTCCTGAATCTTTTCACAATATTATATATGGTAGATGGTAAAACACCTAAATTATTTGCAGTTTTGCACTGAGAAATGTTGTGGTGAGCCATGGCCCACCATTGCTTGCATTTATTGGGAATGAAAGGATCCAACATGTTTGCCTGTCTCACATGTGTATTGTGGAATGTTTTAAAACCCTGTAACTACCCCCTGTCCCAGCTTTTTTGAGTGTGTTGCAGACATTCAATTTATGCGTTTATATTTATATATTTACAGAGTATGATGAGGTTGATCAACTCTGGAAATCTTTTTTTTTTCTACTTTTGTAAATTAATTAAAGATTCAAGATGACAAATTACAGATTTTTCTTTTTATCGCATTTTACATATTTTGTGAAATTGCATTTTACAAGACTTTTTCTGGAAATGGGGTTTGTACTGTTAAATACTGTAAAGATAAGTCCATTATGTTTTTGGATTGTGTTTTTTACAGTGGTCTGTAAGAACAATTAAAGCAGTAGAGCTTTTGGAAAAAAGCTTTTTTGATTAATCATTGTTACGGGGTCCATCATCTTCCCACCTTTAGGTTGTGGACTGAACTACCATAAGCGCTGTGCTTTCAGCATTCCTAATAACTGCAGCGGGGCAAGGAAGAGGCGGCTGTCCACCACATCTCTCACCAGTAGCCAATCTATGCGTCTTTCTACCACAGAATCTTTTAGCAGTGTCAGCACCGGCACAACCGCAGATGACACAAATCTAGTTCGCTCACACACACAGATGGTAAGCTTACCCACATACATATACACAGTAACAGTTAAAACACATGCAGTCACCAGTAAATACATGCTAAATGTGACAAAATATAGTATAATATTTTGACTTGCTTATAAAGACCTTTGCTGCTATACCAAAGAGAGTCACATATTAGTGCACGGCAAAACCTATTATTCCATCTATGATTACCAATTTTACAGTTGTCAGTAACACATTTGAGATGAGTTCAAAGATCCTAAGCTGTTTCTTCAATGAAGTCTTAGGTAAAGAGCTGCTTATTTAGTTAAGTATTAAATAAAGTCACAAATAAGTTACCTCTGGCTTTCTTAGTCAATTGTAAAAAAAAATATTCAGGTATCATAGCTTTGTACCATGACTTAAGTATAGCATCAGTATTTTACAGACTAGTGTATATCGTAACATGACTGTTTTGCGTATGTGCAATTTAAATCAGTCTAAAATGGTACTGTTAGTTATAATAATAACTGTTTAATGGATCACTAATCAGTTTTCAGGTTGTGGTATTTACCATTATAAAACTAGGTGATATACAGGTGTAAAAAATATGCAGTTATTTGATATACAACCTCACCTCCTCCAGACATTAAACATTACTTTTCTTATGGAATAAAACTGCCATGCTATTATTTTACAAATTAACCAGTAGATACTATCTGATTTACAGCCCCGAACTCCCAGTGATGCACGAAGATTCTACACAGGTCGACCTGTTCACCTAGACAAGATGCTGATGAGTAAAGTAAAAGTGCCACACACATTTGCAGTGCACTCCTACACACGGCCCACTGTCTGCCAGCATTGCAAAAGACTGCTCCGTGGCCTTTTCCGCCAGGGTCTTCAGTGCAAAGGTATGATGGTCTGGTGTCAGATTTTAAGATGACTTTTTATTTGGCAGGGAGTTTTTGTTTACTGTGTGGTCTAAATAACAAGGTGTAAATATTTTCTAAAAGTATTGCAACTTGTTTTTTGAGCATCAAGCTTGTCCAGCATGTTACAGTGCCTATAGAAAATCTTCATACCCCTTTGAAATAGTCAGTTTTTTTGTTTTTGTTTTACAGCCTAAAATCAAAACTCACAAAATGTTTTTTTTTCCAGCTTCATACAAATTTTGAACTGACACAATTCTTTCATAAGGTTTGGCACGAAATGGTAAACCATAACTCACCATTATTATTGCTTGTAAAGATTGAGTTCTCCTTTTATACTCAATCCTATTTCCCTCATCTGTTACCAATTCACTTGCTTATTGTTTAATGTTTTAAAACACTGTAACTTTAATATTCTATCTTTTCTTTCTTATTTTGCCTCTGTTCCAGCTTTTTTAATTGTGTTGCAGGCATCAAATTCTAAATGTGTGTATATTTACAAAGTACCTTGAAGATGATCAGTGAAAACACTGAAAATCTTTTCTTTGTACTTTCAAGATTCAAGAAAACTAACAAAACACATTGTTCTTTTTACTGCATTTAAAAAAAATTCCCAGTCTTTACAGACATAAGGTTTGTATATATAAAAACTTGATTTATTAACTTGCTTTGAAGTTTATGTAAACTCCAGAGTAAATGGAACAAGCATCCACATTTGTTAGGATGAACCAGATCAAATAACAGACCAAACAACCAACAGGTATGAATGGCAGTTTACTCTACCATGTATGGCTTTTTAATACTTAAACTCTGGTTTCACAAGGAAAATGCTTTTCAGGTTTTCAGACCTGTTTGATATAATGTTTTTTATATGGGTTATACATTACAAACGCCCATGTTAAACAGTGCTTTTCTAATTTGTTTACTAGTCAAATTAACTTTGGCATTGTGAATGTAGTTTTGTATTTTGTCCACTTCTTTAATAGGGATTAAACTACAAACCTCAAAATTGATCATTTTATAAAATGCAATAAAATAATAAGATGTGAGGGTAATAACCTTAAACATTTGTTAAATTCACAATTAAATAAACAAATTTTTAATCAGTGCCTGAAACATACTTAAAGTTGGGATAGGGCAAAATAAGAGTGAATAGTTGAATATTCAGTATTCTAAGGGCATAATTTTACAACATTTTACAGTAAGCAGGTGTGTTGGTTAGTGAGGGTATCATGATTATGTGTAAAAGAAGCATCCACCAAAGGTTCAGTATTTGCAAGCAAGGTAAGGTCAGTTAATCAGTCTGTGAGAGAATTGTCAATCAATTTCAAAAGAACATTTCTCAATATTACAAATAATGTAGATCTTTCATTTTGTGTATGGCAAGGCCAAAAACCGCTGTTGAATGTGTGTAAACTTCAGGCCATTTAAATCGCATTGCATAAGAAACTGTCATTCTACTGTGATTGAAATAGCCAGTGGACTTGGGAGTACTCTGGAGAAACATTGTCATAACACAGTCCACTGCTTCATTGAAATTCTTTTAGGGGAAATTGCTAAACACTTTGTAAGATCTAAGTATTTGAAAACAGCTGATATTTTACACAAATATTGACCACCAACAAAGCTTCAACGTAACTTCAAAGCTTTAAATATATTTCTTTTTAGCAATTCACTAATCTATAAAAAATTTCCAGTTATTGGCCATTTGTTGTCATATTTTGCAGTCCATAATGTACCACAAATTTTTAGTGATGCTTGACAGGGCTGCAGGGTGCCCAGTCTAGCACTTGGCCATACAGTTGTGCCATGTACAAAAATATGGTCTGGCTTTATGTTACAATATGCATCAACAAGTTCCAGTATGCACATCAAGGAGTAAGAGGCAGTGACATCCACTTTGTAATTTAATTTTTTCTTATTTAATTAAAACTGTTCATTGATTTCTTGAACAACAACCATGCTGTTAACATGCCAAAACCATAACTCTAACTTAGCATGAGGGGATTTCTTTGCTCAGAGCTGAGTTTATAGCTGAACTGTGCTCTCTTTCGGTCCTAAAATCAGGACATTGACATAGATGTCATCTCAATGACATAGGCTGACATTTGACACAATTCTCACTTTTGAAAGTAAATAAACTTCTTTCAAAAAAAAAATGGATGACCTCAAAAATTGCAACTTACATTTTTTATGTCCTTGTACTTTTCTGAACTGTTTTGAGGCTTTAAACTGCCCAAAACCCCCTGAGATTAAACAAGCTCACAGGTCCCATGCTCTGAAACTGGGCGTCCCTATCTTATGAAAATGGTCAGCTTCTCAGCTGATCTCCGAAGGTACAGTGAGTAATATAAGTCATTAAAGTCGTGGTTCCATGAAGCTGCAGCATGTGGTTTTGCATTGTCTTGTTGAATTTCTGAAGTTGTTTGGAAGGCAGCATATGTTGCTTTAAAATCTCAATGTATTTTTCTGCATTAGTGCTGCCATAACAAAAGTGTAAATGACCTTTGCCAAAAGGAACTGACACAGCCATATATTTTGACAGACCATGGCTTTTGAACTTGTTGCTGATAACAGGTTGGAACACACGGCAGACGTCTTTGGTCTGGAGCACACAGCATCCATTTGTTCTAAAAAGATGTGGAACACTGATTAGTCTGACCACAATACACATTTATTTACTGTGTAATGGTACATTCCAGATGCCTCTGAGCTTAGAGAATTTAGTGCCACTTTAAGGCATCTTTCTTGCACAGTAAAGTTTTGAGTGGCATTTGTTAATGTAACTTCATATTGTAGTGCTTGACAAAGGTTTGCCAAAGTAATCCTCTGCCTATATGGTTAGAGCAGCTGTTGATAACCCTGTTGACATCACTTGTTTGTAAATTGCTAAATTGCTCCTGTCCCAACTTTTTGGAATGTGTAAATTAACAAATAAAATTTAGTTGGCCAGACAAAATGTGACATATCATGGGTTCATACTGTCTGCAATGAGATATAAGTAAATAAAATAAAACTGTTTGTTTGTTTATTTTTTTTTGCATTTTCCATAATGTCCCATCTTTTCTTTTTTGATTTGGGGTTGTAATATTGTCACAGAGCACATAACAGTTTTTGGTGAGCAACTGTAATGGTAGGCTTATGTGTTTTGCTGATGTCTACCACCCTGCTGGGACACCAAATTTCAATAAAAATCTGGTTACACTTTTCCCCAATCCTAAATCCACTTATCCTGGGTGGGGGTGACTTTAACTGTGTCTTACATTTTTACTTTTCCATTAAACATTACCTGCTTTTCCATTAAACACGCTCCAAATTAAGTTACCGTAACTTAATACCGTAGCTTCTGATCCTAAGACTTATAAGCAGATAGTTACTCTCCATTCGGAATTTAACTTGATCTTTACAAAACTAGCTGAGCAAGCATTATTTAAATGCAGTAATTTAATAATTCCTTAAATCTGGATTAAAACAACATTACCCAGCCACACATAAATGCTCTCCCACTATGGATACTTAAAAAACATTAGAGCTCACAATTCAGAACTCATTTAGGTTTGTTATCTCCCTCAATATTTGCTCCACCTGTCCTAAAACCTAAAGTTAAAAAAACTAGTGTATTCTAGAAATCTTAATTCCCTTTACCATGATAGACAAATTCTGAGCTATTTTTAATCTTCTTTTGATCTAAAGATTTGCTTTATTTTTAGCCCACAAAACATGTTTTCACAGCGCAACAATACATTGCAGATAAACTTCAAGTCCATTGACTTTTACAATGTATAATACAGTCCTAACTTACATTTCTGAATGCAGCAACATTATTTATTGACAAATTATATTTAAAGTATTTCCATGTGGTCACATTGATCACAGGCATAATTATCTGAATTGCCATATACAGTATACTCACCAAGCACTTTATAAGGTGACTGTAGCGCATCTGTTACCCCTGCATCTGTTACTTTGTACACTTTTTACTTTTCTGTACCCCATGTATCAATCAAAATGGATCCCCACTGACTAGATCTTTGGTTGGTGATCCATTCTTAGCACTGCAATGCAACTTACCTTGTAATGACACGGTAGTCTTTGTTGCCTCCGATGTAGCAGTGTTATACCTTAAAAATCTTGAAAGACCTTAAGTATAAACACAATGCTTATTTTTTAATTTAATACTTCACTTTATTAATTTGTGTTTGATTATTTCTTTTCCCTAATCGATGTAGCTTCTAATCAGCAGGGGATGCTCACAGGCATGATAAATACCTGCTAATAGTAGTCCAAGAAGGGGCAACCCATGAACAACCCACAAGGACAGCTTGTTGTGTAGCCAAGACGATTATTGTAGTAGGACATGAAGGCTATAGCATCTGGCATGGACAAACAGAGGGGCTATTGTGGCTTAAACTGTAGATCAATTTAATAATTTTGGGGCTGCATATGCACTTGCCAGCCAATGTGCCTTATCTCCTGTCCACTGTCAAAAGCACGTACAGTGGGCATACAGACATCAGAACTGCACTTTGGAGACATGGAAGAAGGTGGTCTGGTCCGACAAATCCTGCTTTTTGCAGGATCATATGGAGAGCTGGGCACCAGAATGCATTATAGGACAATCAACTTCTCAAAGTACCAAACTTGGTACCTGCTGGTATTGTCCTTGTACCAGATATGGTAGAACTCTTACATATGTTTGTCCATGCCAGATGCTATAGCCTTCATGCCCTCAACCCACCAACACACTCACCAGCTTCACCCCACTCACCATGGATGAGGTTACACAGCTCCTCTCATCCAGCAATCCCACTACATGCACACTCGACCCTATACCATCCACCATCCTTAAAGACATCTCACAGGACCTAATCCCCTTCATCACACCCATCATCAACAACTCCCTGACATCAGGTGTTGTCCCTACTGCTTTTAAGAAGGCTCAGGTCATTCCCCTTCTTAAGAAACCTACACTACTAGACACTACAGACATTAACAACTACAGACCTGTCTCACTCCTCTCTTTTCTATCCAAAATTCTTGAACGTGCTGTCTATAACCAACTATCTGCGTTTCTTACTCAGAATGACCTCCACGATCCGTACCAGTCTGGCTTCAAGGCAGCGCATTCTACGGAAACAGCACTTTGATTTGATTTGATTTGATTTATTTTATTGTCCCACTAGGGGAAATTTTACTTGGGCCACCCCAAGCTACATATCGTTTATACAGACATACAATGACATACTATACAATACAAACATTGAACATCAAACAACACACATTAAACATACAACATAATAAAATACATTAAAATACCTCCCCTACTCTGCTCACCTGTTGGAATTAAGAATAGTAATGGAAATAGGCACAAAAGAGTTGGAGAGAGTAGCTGTAGCTGTTACTGAGAAGCTGTTACTGAGAAGCTTCATGCAGCCAAACTGTCATCGGTCCTCATTCTTCTTGACCTCTCTGCAGCCTTCGACACAGTGAATCACAGCATTCTCTTGTCCACTCTCTCCAACCTTGGAGTAACAGGTTCAGCATGGCAATGGATGGCCTCCTACCTCGAAGGGCACTCCTACCAAGTGTCATGGAGGGGATCCATATCTCCCCCATGCACTCTCTCAACCGGTGTTCCTCAGGGCTCTGTACTTGGCCCACTTCTTTTCTCTATCTACACCCGCTCTCTGGGTAAGGTCATAGCCTCCCATGGCTTCTCCTACCACTCCTATGCAGATGACACTCAGCTCGTTCTGTCGTTTCCTCCTTCAGACACACAAGTCTCAGCTCGCATCTCAGCATATCTGCGAGATATCTCACAATGGATGTCAGCTCATCATCTGAGACAGAGATGTTGCTCATTCCCGGAGATCAATCTCCAACCCAGGACCTAGTCATTTCTCTTGATGACTCCCTGATCAGACCATCTGATAAGGTAAGAAGCCTTGGTGTTGTCCTGGATAACCAGCTGACCTTCTCTCCTTATATAGCCAACATCAGGAAGATTCGGCCATTTCTCTCCAGGGAAGCTACCCAGATTCTGGTCCAAACAATTGTAATCTCACGGTTGGACTACTGCAACTCCCTCCTGGCAGGAGCTTCCATGTCCACTATTAAACCCTTGCAGCTCATTCAAAATGCAGCTGCCCGTCTGGTTTTTAACCAGCCCAAACACTGCCACATCACCCCACTGCTGTGTTCTCTTCACTGGCTTACTGTAGCTGCATGCATTCAGTTTAAAACACTGATGCTCGCCTACAGATGGCAAGATGGCGCCCACCGTGGCAGACGTCTTTGTACCGTCCTCCTTACTCAAACGCTATTTTTTTGTTTATTTTAGCTTTTTTATTTGTATTAAAAACAAAGTTTAGCTACGCACAAATTAGTAGGTACAGCAGAGAAGCACTACTGGACATCGGTAAAGTTCATCATGAACTTTCATTAAGCATTTCGGACTTCGACTTTCTTTTACATCCACACTCCGCGGAATGTGAGCAGCATGGACCAGCAGCACCGGCGTTGGACGAGCGACGTAGGCGGCGAACAGAGCGGCCAAAACGGAAGCGTGGCAAGAGAGGTGGGCTTCATGCTAGGCTAAAGGCTAGGGCTACACGACCACCGCTACCTAGCCTGTTGCTGGCTAACGTTCGCTCCCTCGAAAACAAGCTGGATGAGCTGAGAACCAGGATAACAACACAACGTGAGATCAGAGACTGCTGTGCTGTTATTCGGACAGAAACCTGGCTTTCGAATAAAACACCGGACTCAGCAATTCATCTGCAGATGCACTCTGTTTACCACTGGGACCGCAACTCCGCATCGGGTAAGAACAAAGGCGGCGGCAGTGTGTGTGTGTACGTGAACAACAGTTGGTGCTCGGATGTACAGATTGTGGAAAAGCACTGTTCAGCCGATTTAGAACTGCTAATGCTGAAGTGTAGACCCTTTTATCTGCCGAGGGAGTTTAACGCAGTGTATATACTCGCTGTTTACATTCCACCACGGGCTAACGCCGCTACAGCACTGGGACTACTGCACGATACAATCAGTAAACAAGAGACTGCACACCCGGACACCATGTTCATCGCAGCCGGCGATTTTAACCATTGCAACCTAAAAAGTGTTCTGCCCAAATATCACCAGCATGTAAGCTTTCCGACGAGGGAGAGGAACGTGCTTGACCAAGTCTACAGCAACGTAAAGGGAGCTTACAGGGCAGTACCACGGCCACACTTCGGACAGTCCGACCACATTTCCATGTTCCTCTACCCTGCATACAGACAACTTCTCAAGCGAGCACCACCAGTGAGTAAAACTGTTAAAGTGTGGAATGAAGAAACTGATCTGGAACTTCAGGACTGTTTTAACAGCACAGACTGGGACGTCTTTAGAACTGCTGCTCTGAGAGAGGACTGTACTGTTGATTTAGAGGAGTATGCTTCTGGAGTAACTGGCTACATCAGCTACTGCACTGAGGCTATTGTTCCCACTAAACACTGCAGGAACTACCCCAACCAAAAACCCTGGATAAAGTTTGTTCCATGATACATGCTCGTTCAGCTGCATTTGTCTCAGGCAACGCAGAGGACTACAAAAGGGCCAGATATGACCTGCGTAGAGCCATCAAAGGGGCCAAGAGACAGTACACACTGAAGCTGGAGGGATATTACATCAATACGGACTCCAGGCGCATGTGGCAAGGTTTGCAACACATCACAGATTACCAGCAGAGGAACATAGACATTACAACCAGCAATCCATCACTAACAGAAGGGTTGAATGAGTTCTACGCGCGCTTTGAGGCCCTCACCATCGAACCACTGCAAGAGGTTCCAACCACAGAGAGCACACAGGATGCTTCACTCATTGTGTCTGTGATGGAGGTGCGCAGGGCGCTTCTGAGAATAAACCCAAGGAAGGCAACTGGTCCAGACAGCATTCCCGGACGTGCACTACAGGTTTGTTCATCAGAGTTGGCGGATATGTTTGCAGACATATTCAACCTGTCTCTTATGCAAGCCTCTGTTCCTTCCTGCTTTAAGACCACCACCATTGTTCCACTCCCAAAGACAAACACAATAACCTGCTTGAATGACTATCGTCCCATTGCGCTCACACCTATCGTAATGAAGTGCTTTGAAAGGATAGTCATGACTCGTATCCAAACAGCTATTCCGGACACATTGGACCCCCTACAGTTTGCTTATCATCAAAACAGATCCACTGATGATGCAATCTGCACAGCCATGCACACAGCCCTTTCACACCTGGAAGGCAAGGACACAGGCTCACCGAAAAGCTCCACACCCTTGGACTGACACCGACCCTCTGTGACTGGATACTAGATTTTCTATCTGACCGATCTCAGTCAGTCAGGATTGGCACTCGAACATCCAGCACAAAGACCATAAACATTGGGACACCTCAAGGCTGCGTGCTGAGCCCTCTTCTGTACTCGCTCTTCACATATGACTGTGTGGCCTCCTGTAACACCACCAGTATTATTAAGTTTGCTGATGACACCACCGTCATTGGTCTTATTACTGGTGAGGATGAGACGGCGTACAGGAAGGAGGTAGCAGATCTTGTGGACTGGTGTCAGAAAAACAACCTTTTATTAAATATCAACAAGACAAAGGAACTGATTTTGGACCCCAGGAGGAGAGGAGAACAGCATACACCTCTGTATATAGGTGGAACAGTGGTGGAGAAGGTGAAAACCTTTAAATTCCTGGGTGTGCACATCAGTGAGGATCTCACCTGGTCCTGCAACACACGCCATATTATCAAGAAGTCACAACAGAGACTGTACTTCCTAAGAAGGCTAAGGAAATTTGGCATGTCAACCAAAATTCTCAGCAACTTTTACAGATGCACAGTCGAAAGTGTCCTTACCAGCTCCATCACAGTCTGGTATGGAAACTGCACTGCAGAGGACAGGAAGGCATTCCAGCGTGTAATAAAAACTGCACAAAGAATTTCTGGAATGTCCTTCCCTGCACTACTGGACATTTATCAGACCAGGGTGGTCAGGAGAGCCCACAACATAATTAAGGACAGCACACACCCCCAAAACAACCTCTTCACTCTTCTGCCATAAGGCAAACGCTTTAGAAGCATTAAGGCCAGAACAACAAGACTGACCAACAGTTTCTACCCACAGGCAGTCAGGCTTGTGAACATTTACATTTTACATTTTCAGCATTTAGCAGACGCTCTTATCCAGAGCGACTTACAGAAGTGCTTCCATAGTGAACATTTCATTCCTTAAGTTTAGATAGACAACAGTCGAAGAACACAACTTTGCTAAACCTGTTAGAACCAAAGTGCCTTTTTTTATTTTTTATTTTTATTTTTATTTTTTTAAATGGAAAAGATTGGAATAAAGTGTTAGTAAATAAGTAAAAATCAGCCTAAGTGTTTAGTGAAAAGGTGTGTTTTTAATCGTTTTTTAAAGACAGCAAGAGACTCAGCTGTTCGGACAGACAGAGGAAGTTCGTTCCACCATTTGGGCGCTAGAACAGAGAACAGCCTTGATGCTTGTCTTCCTTTAGTCCTGGATGGAGGCTCAAGTCGAGCTAGACTAGAGGCTCGGAGGTTGCGTGGTACAGAGCGGGGTTTGATTAGACCCCGAAGGTAGCTTGGGGCTGGTCCATTTTTGGCTTTGTAGGCGAGCGTCAGTGTTTTAAACTGAATGCGTGCAGCTACAGGAAGCCAGTGAAGAGAACGCAGCAGTGGGGTGATGTGGCAGTGTTTAGGTTGGTTAAAGACCAGACGGGCAGCTGCATTTTGAATGAGCTGTAAGGGTTTAATAGTGGCCATGGGAGCTCCTGCCAGGAGGGAGTTGCAGTAGTCCAACCGAGAGATTACAAGTGATTGCACCAGAATCTGGGTAGCTTCTCTGGAGAGAAATGGCCGAATCTTCCTGATGTTGTACAGGAGGAACCGGCACGATCTCGTCATGTTGGCTATATAAGGAGAGAAGGTCAGCTGGTTATCCAGGACAACACCAAGACTTCTTACCTTATCAGATGGTCTAATCTGGAAGTCATCCAGAGAAATGACTAGGTCCTGGGTTGGAGACAGATCTCCAGGAATGAGCAACATCTCTGTCTTGCTGGGATTAAGTTTTAGATGATGAGCTGACATCCATTGTGAGATATCTCGCAGACATGCTGAGATGCGAGCTGAGACTTGCGTGTCTGAAGAAGGAAATGACAGAACAAGCTGAGTGTCATCTGCATAGGAGTGGTAGGAGAAGCCATGGGAGGCTATGACCTTACCCAGAGAGCGGGTGTAGATAGAGAAGAGAAGTGGGCCAAGTACAGAGCCCTGAGGAACACCGGTTGAGAGAGTGCATGGGGTAGATATGGATCCCCTCCATGACACTTGGTAGGAGCGCCCTTCCAGGTAGGAGGCCATCCATTGCCATGCTGAACCTGTTACTCCAAGGTTGGAGAGTGTGGACAAGAGAATGCTGTGAGTCACGGTGTCGAAGGCTGCAGAAAGGTCACGAAGAATAAGAACAGATGACAGTTTGGCTGCTTTGGCTGCATGAAGCTTCTCAGTAACAGCTACAAGTGCTGTTTCTGTAGAATGTGCTGCCTTGAAGCCAGACTGGTACGGATCGTGGAGATCATTCTGAGTAAGAAAGGCAGATAGTTGGTTATAGACAGCACGTTCAAGAATTTTGGATAGAAAAGAGAGGAGTGAGACAGGTCTGTAGTTGTTAATGTCTATAGTGTCTAGTGTAGGTTTCTTAAGAAGGGGAAAGACCTGAGCCTTCTTAAAAGCAGTAGGGACAACACCTGATGTCAGGGAGTTGTTGATGAGAGGTCTTTGAGGATGGTGGATGGTATAGGGTCAAGTGTGCATGTAGTGGGATTGCTGGATGAGAGGAGCTGTGTAACCTCATCCATGGTGAGTGGGGTGAAGCTGGTGAGTGTGTTGGTGGGTTGAGGATCAGTTGAAAGTGGGTCAGTCGGAGACAAGGATTGATTGATTTTGTCAATCTTGTCCATGTGAACAAACATGGACTAACACACACACAACCTACCTCATGATACTTCATAATACAATGCACAACTGTATATCCAATGACTGCTGCTATGCATATTTGCACCTTAAAACAACTTAAACAACTTAAAAGTTACTTAAAATAACTTAAAATGCTGCTATATTCTTAAACATTGAACAATTTTTCTGCACCTTAAACAATTGCTGCTATGTGCCTTTTTTACTACCTTAGTTTACTTTTATCTCTATTTTTACTCATTGTATATAAAAGTTTTTATGGTTTAGATTTATATTTAAAAAGTTTTTATACTAAGTTTTTTATTGTGTTAGTTTAATTTTTGTTTTTATGTATAGTACTTTGACGTTTGGAGGATGAACAAAGTAAGAATTTCATTGTACAGTGTAACTGCTGGTTTTTCTGTGCACATGACAATAAAACTCTTGAATCAAAGCCAAAAATGGACCAGCCCCAAGCTACCTTCGCGGTCTAATCAAACCCTGCTCTGTACCACGCAACCTCCAAGCCACTAGTCTCGCTCGACTTGAGCCCCCACCCAGGACTAAAGGAAGACAAGCATCAAGGCTCTTCTCTGTTCTAGCACCCAAGTGGTGGAATGAACTTCCTCTGTCTGTCCGAACATCTGAGTCTCTTGCTGTCTTTAAAAAACGATTAAAAACCCACCTTTTTACTAAGCACTTAAGCTGACTTGTACTTATCCAACATTTTTCTTCCCTTTCCAAAAAAACAAAAAACAAAAAAAACACACTTTGGTTCTAACAGGTTTCAGCAGATTTGTGTTCTTCGACTGTTGTTTACTAAAACTTGAGAAATGAAATGTTTACTATGGAAGCACTTCTGTAAGTCGCTCTGGACAAGAGCGTCTGCTAAATGCAGAAAATGTAAATGTCTTGGGGAGTTTTGTACTTTTCAACCTTCCTTAATACAGTATATCTTAATGTATTATAAACATAACATCAATTAGTTTCTCATGCTCCAGAATCTTGCTTAATTGTGAGCCTCCTTTTAAATTTACACTATACTTTTTAATGGGGTTTTGGTTAGGATACTAAGATGACCATGGCAAAAGATCGATTTTGTGGCAATCAAACCATTATTTACATTAATTTGGCCATTCTGTAATAACTAGTTGTAATAAGTAGTTGAAATAATATCATCCACCATTTTGGTTTGTCAGACACCAGAAATAACTGTTACTAAAAATGTTATGTTCTTTTTTTGTAGGTAGCAAATAGTTTAAAAAGATACTGTACTGAAATTGTACTGTACCGTACTGAAATTTACCAAATTTTATGTATGATGCTGGCAAGCTCGAAGTCTGAACAGCTTTTAGCATGGCAGGGTAAAATCTAGTCTAGTTGTCGTGGTGCAAAGACACTAATCTCTTACACCAGACTATTAAACTAATACAAAAAACTATTAAAGAAAAAGAAAAAAGACTGTTTCAGTTAAAAGAGAAAAAAGCTCCATACTTTATTTCAGATATGATCATAACTGGGCATCAATCCAAAGAATATGCAAGGTACAGCTCAGAGAATACTTATTTTATATCTTTTTCTACGCTGGAAGGTCAATCACCCCACCTTTTTGTATCTTGTTAATCAATTTGAATACCATTATATCCATAAAACAAAATCTAAAGAAAATAAAGGTTTATTTGTCACATACATAGTCATACATAGTACAACTGGCAGTGAAATGCTTTTGTGACTGCTCGGCCATAGTAATTACAAAATAGACAAAATATATGTTTATACAAAAAATATAGAAATATACATTTCTACATATATAAAATGTAGAAAGTGTAGAAAATTTGAAAATTTTAAATTAAGAAAATAACTCAAAGATATATTTAAAAAAATATAAGCAATTTAAAGTGAACCAGGTGTGTAAAAGTGACAAAGTAGTGCACAAACTGAAACTGTTATGTACCAAGTGTTTAAGAATATAGTATAATGACTAGAAAGTGGCTAGCAGACACACATTTAGACACAGGTAAAAAGGTAACTAAACTGTCAATTTTAAACTCTCCAGTCCATCCAAGCTTTTTTGCTTAGATAGAGAAATTGTTTGCCTTTTTAACTGTCAAATATTGCAGTGTTTGATCCAGACAACAGCCCTGTATTTCTTCAGGCTTATGATGGATAAAATGTGTTTGTTGTCTATTTTTATTATGCATCTTTCTTTATATACATTGCTTTACATACTGGTGGTTTACTAAATAGTGGAAATACCACAAAAATAAAGAGTAGAATGCCTTTATTTGTTATATATACATATACAGATGTACAGTACATTACAACAAAATTCTTACTTCACATATCCCAGCTTGTTTGGAGGTTGGGGTCAGAGCGCAGAGTCAGACATTGTACGGCGACCCTATTGACACACACAAGCCCAGTCTCTACCAGTTCCATTAAAGGAAATGCACAGCTGTCAAAATTACTATTCCCATTTTATGTTCAACAACAGTGTTTAGTCACCTTTGTACAGAGCTAATAACTGGGCAGCTAATGAATTCAAAGTATTTATATTTGGTAAGGTTTAGACAAGGTGAAGTTTAAAATAGCACACATTCTTAAACATGTTTAAACATCCTTTAATATGAGCTAATTTAGAGGTGTTTGCATGTCACATCCATTTACGGCAAGATTCCGGTTGAGACTCAATTAATCAAGTAATTGTATTATGTTTCAGTGACTAAATATTTTTGTTGTGTGTGTTTCCTCTCATTTAGACTGTAAATTTAACTGTCACAAAAGGTGTGCATACAAAGTGCCCAATGACTGTCTTGGAGAAACTATAGAAGGTAAGAACTGGTAGTATATTGCATTAATGTGTAGATTACATAAAGAGTTTTATAAATGATAGGTATACTTGTCACATTATATGCTTTCAGATCATACAGAATCTAATATAATGCAGGAAGAACAAGGAACCTTAATAATATAGAAAACTGCAAAATAGATTTTATACAGCCCCATTGGAGGAATATTTAAGCATGGAATATATTTTAAAATTCTGAAATTTAACTAGGCCACCCCAAAACTGTAATTTTGTTTCTTTTGAGCCATTTAAATGTGGACTTACTGTTATACCTCAGATTATGGTTTTGTTGCACAATTCAGTTGCACTTAAGCTTCAGGTTACATTCTGGTGACTGGACATTCTTCTTTAAGATTTTTTATTAAAAAAATTAACTAATAATTTAATCATTTATGGACAATTGCCCAGCCCTGAAAAAGCAAAACACCATTTTTACTGTTGTTATAATGTTCTTTTAATTTAAGTCAAGCCTTTGTTTGTATTGGTTAGCTGTGACGTTTGGCTTACAAATATTTTATAGATAGAAGTTTCTGCCCTTTAATGTGCTTTAAAGATAAAATCATGAATTTTTAAATTTTGTAGCATTTGGAATTACAGAAAAATACATTTTGATCTGATCAATGATTCACAATGTTGATAAACTAAGTTTAGAATTTTTTTTTTTTTTTTTTTTTTTTTTTTTTTTTTTTTTTTTTTTTTTTTTTTTTTTTTTTACTAGGCCACTACAAAACCTTGCATAACCCATTTAACTTGAATGAATTGGCCTTTTACTTCAAAGTTGCGAGAGGCTGCGAGAGCATGTCCTGTGCACATCCCTTTTCATGTCACACCACAGATTTTCAATCGGATTCAGGTTTGTGCTCTGGCTCTGCACTGGAGATGTCTTTCACAACAACTTTGATGTTCTTTAGGTATGTGCTTTGGGTCATTGTTCTGCTGAAAGCTGAAATTCATCCATAGCTTTTTAGCAGAGTCCCTAAGCTCTTGTGCCAATTGACTAATATTTGGCCTGATCATTATTCCTTCTACGTCCCAGTTCAAGCTGAAGAAAAACGACCCAAATCATGATGCTTGCACCACAATGCGTCACTGTGAGATCTGTTTGATATTTTGTAAGCTATTTGCAGACTGTAGGCTTTGCTGTAAGATGCAACTGGGTTAATGCCAGGAAAATCCTACTAAAACAACTTAACTTTATATGGGGTTACTTTAGTTAATGATACTGACAACTATTTAACATGGGTTTAAATGTGATAGGTTTATTCTGAACACAGTCACGTCCCCAATTATACAAGGGCGTGCGCATTTATGTAACCACATTAGTTTAGCTTTTTAGTTTTTTTTCCACTTCTAAATGGTTATTTTTTTCCAATTCACATTTTTACAATTTATAGGTCAAAAACCTGCCATTTAAACAGGAATGTGTAGATGTTTTATATCCACTTACTTATGCACTCATTGAACACTGTAGGAAGACTGGACTTGTATTGCACTGGCAATTTTATAAGCTACACCTATCATATGTAAGAAGCAACAGATGAATGAGAGAAATGAAGTGAAAAGTGGATGTATGTTTCTACTTTACATATACATGGCTTGTAATCTGTCCAAATAGGCATTTATTTTGTATTGGTTTTGTAGGTTTTTATTTTCCTTAATTGTCTCTCTTAATGATCTTGTCCTGCAGATATATTGAGTCCATCTATGGACACTGATGTGTCTATGGATTACAGTAGTGAGTATTCAGACTCCGAGAGGTCTTCCCTAATAGATGATTCAGATGAGGCCTGCAGCATCCCTGGCTCTTTCTCCCCTGATAACAGTCAAGACAGAGTCAGTGGGGACCAGAGGTATACACATACAAACATATTGAAATAAAACCAGTTGTGTCGTAGTCTTGTTTGAAGTACAGTCATACCTCGTAACTCGACTTACCCTAATCTAGAAATCTTTAAAACTCAACGTTTTCCTTAAACTCGACTTGCATACAAGAACTTGTTTGACTCATGTAGGCCGCACTGCGTAGCAAATAAAGGGGTGAGCAATGTAAACAAAGGGGTTAGTGTTAGGGCACATTCACATGAGAAGCGTTTTGTGCTTTGCTGATCGTGAGCCTCGGCACAAATCGCTGCTTTGCTCAACGCTATGGCCCAAAACATAACTTTAGGCTATATCAGAACTATCTTGAAAGACAAGAAAAAGTTAGATGGTAGGCTTTAAACATTAAACTAGCCAGCACAGTCTGGTTTGGAATAATCTGAACAGAGTGGTGAAAACAAAGCAGCCAACATGACTTTTGCAACAAATTTGGGGGAACTTTCTGAACCACAATAGGTTTCTGTTGTAGAAAGAATGCCAAACGATTGCTTGGATTGTATTCAAGCACAAATACTTTAAATACGTTTATGCTTAATGCCATAAATGTGGCTAATTTGCCTTGTTAAATTTGTGCCACACATGGTGCTTGTACCTTAAGTAAAAATATTCCACTTTGCAATTCCTCTTGTTTACAGGTTTTTTGGTGTAACAGTTTGCATGTTGTTACATTCACTAACTTTGCAACTTGGTTAAATGACAGTTGGAGAGAACTTATGAGCAGTAATAATTAAGAGCCATTCTTTTAATATAACCCCAAATCAGAAAAAGTTGGGACAGTATGGAAAATGCAAATAATAAAAAACACACTGAGTTTCTTACATTTACTTTGACTTTTATTTGATTGCAGACAGAATGAACTTGAGATATTTCATGTTTTGTCTGGTCAACTTTATTTTATTTATTAATAAACATCCATTCCTGCATTTCAGGCCTGCAACACATTCCAAAAAAAGTTGGGACGGGGACAATTTAGGGCTAGTAATGAGGTGAAAAAACTAAATAATGATGTGATTGCAAACAGGTGATGTCAACAGGTGATTGTTATCATGGTTTGGTACAAAAGCAGCATCCAGGAAAGGCTGAGTCTTTGATGAGCAAAGATGACAAGACGATCTCCAGTTTGTCAACAAATGCATGAGAAAATTACTGAAATGTTTAAAAACAATGCAGACAAAACATGAAATATCTTGGGTTTAAACTGTCTGCAATCAAATAAAAGTCAAAGTTAATGTAAGGAACACTGCATTTTTATTTTATTTACATTTTCTATAATGCTCCAACTTTTTCTGATTTTGGGTTGTACATTAAGTAACATTAAGCTTTTTCTACCGATAAGTTTAACAAATTTAAATATGAAACAGTGAGGAAAATCCAGATAACACAGATACATGCAGATGCTTTCAGAGTGGATTTTATGGTTATTCCACACAAAGGCATATTTGTCTCGTATTCGCACTTTGACGTTTTACCACACCGCTCAAGCCGAACGCTTAACAAAGCAGCAGTCGCACACACGTTTAATATAAGGGAAATGTTGAGTTTAGTGGGTACAAATTACTGGAGATTCCAAAAGTGTTTAAAATTATCAACTCGCTTGTTTGATTAAGATCCTCTTGCTATTGTAGTAAACAATAAAAGCTCTGTGATTTGTGGCGCTTGTTTACCATCATGCTCTATAGCATGTCTTAAGCATATTGCAGAAAATTTTTGTCTATGACCTTTAGTCATACTGCTTTAGTCATACTGTCCCTAGAAACATAAGCATATGTTTTTTCCAGATTGGTATTTAGATCCGCAGCTTGGTTCTAGTGCTTTTTTTGTTTTTATTTGATGTATTTATTAATTTATATTTTACAGTCTACACAAGCAGTTCTCAACCTTTTTTCTCTTAGAACCTGTGTTAAAAAAAAAATCTTCGACCCCCTTAACACATTATTATTCTCATGCTTTCAGCAAAAAACATTTTTTAGCCTTTTGCTAAATATTTTACACAGGCCTACAAAAATTTGGCAACGCTTCAGTTATCTGTGTGACGAAAGCTGCTGCAGACGACTGATTATTCTGTTCATATGAGGAGAGATCTTTGATAAAGCAAGCTGCATGTCAGCCTCAGTGCTCTGTCTCAGCCCTCTATTTAGTTTTGATATCTGTCGCTGCTAAAAACAATTACACATTTTTGTAAATCCTTTTTCCAGATTCATATAAAACCATTGGATTTGCTGTATGCTAATAGCCTATTGATCATGTGATTATTTTAACTCTTAATAAAATGCAACAGGGCCTTGGCCCCTGGTTGAGAACCACTGGCATTAAATAAACAAAATGCTGTGTATATATACAAACATTGTTGTGTATTTGTATTTTCTTAGTGCCAATATTCCCCTGATGAGAGTAGTGCAGTCAGTGAGACAAACCACACGTCGCTCCAGTACTGCTATTAAAGAGGGCTGGATGGTCCACTACAGCAACAAGGACACCCTGGTATACTTTCAAGCTAATTTCTTTCATGATGATTTTCTGTTACTATATTTTTAAAATAAGCAAAATCCTAATTAAGCAAGTACAACTCCAAATCTCCAAAAAGTTGGAAAAGAATGGAAAATGCAAAAAAATGCAGTGTATCCTATTACCTTTTACTTCATTGCAGACAGTATTAACATTTGAGTTTTTCTATTTGCATTTTCCATACTGTTCCAACTTTTTTTTTTTCTGATTTGGGGTTGTAAAAAAACTGACTTAACATTATTGCAACCAACCGTTTGCATGATATTTGTTCTCTTTGTTTATTTGCTTTTAAATTGTATAGGTGTAAGAGAGACAATCGGGGGGGATTGTGCCTATCAACACTTTGTTTCTGACTGTCCCTAAGAACATCTTTGTATGCTGTTGATTGGTTGCATACATGTCTGTGAACAATAAAAGTTTTTTTTTTCGATAGAAATAGAAATATTATATTTTTTCCCCAACACACACATAAATATGTTTGTATGTATGTGTGTGTCTGTGTGTGTAGTGTGTATCAGAGAGCTGGTGCAGCTCTCTTCATTTATTGATGCATTAAGTGCTTGTTGACCTATGACCCCCTCACCTCTCATTCCCAACAGAGGAAGCGACATTACTGGCGTTTGGACTGCAAGTGCATTATCCTTTTCCAGAATGACACTACCAATAAATACTACAAGGTAAATATTTTAAATTACATTTCTGTACCTGCTTTTTCCCACTTTAATATTTTAATAATCCAGCTATTTATGAATGAATGAATGAATTAATTAATGCCCTTATTGTCATTGTATATTATATATCCATGGAAACAAATTATTCACATTACATAAACTGTGAAATAGCCATACACAGTCAAATTGACACCAACGTTTTTTTGTCCTCACACATATCCAAAAATTATTAATAATATCTAAAAATATATAGGTGCTACAAGGCTTTACATGATTTAAGGCAGTTGTATTGCACATATGGTAAAAAAATAGCAGTGGTATTGCATATAAGTAAAAAGTTGCTGCACATGTAACACATTTACATTTTCATTTACATTAACACAATGTAAATTCAATGAAATTTCATTTACACAAAATATTTTTTTTTATTACATTACCAACATAAACTATTGCACTAATAGCATGTATTGCAAACACTTTGCACTTTGATGTACTTTGCACTTGTATTGTAATTATGCTGAAGTAGAAGGTGTACGCGGGCAGTATTTGTTCGGTTCCGCCATGGCACTGGTGAAAACTTATTTTGTGCATGTCTTTGAAACCCTGTATCACCTTCCGGATGGAGGCAGCGAAGAGAAAAAGATTGTGTCCATGGTGAGTTGCATCCTTCAGAATCTGGCTATGTTCAGGCAACAAGTTCTGAAGCTGTCCTTCATGTGGGCAGGAACCCACTGCTATTGTTCGGGCAATGTGTATGGCCTTCTGGGGAGCTTTTGAATCTGCTGCTGTACAGTTGGCATACCATGCTTTAATAAAGTATGTCAGTATGCTCTCCACAGAGTAGTGATAGGAGGTCACCAAACTATCTGCAGCCAGGTTGTTTTTCTAAGAAAATAAAGACACTTTTGAGCTGCAGTTGTGTTTGTGGTCCAGATGAGGTCCTCTGTTATGTGGATTTCCAGAAACTTAAAGATGAAGACTATTTCCACTTTTTTCTTAATTAGATCCTCGCTACTGGTTATGTTTTATGCCATTCTAAAGTTATTAGTTATTTCTTTCTAAACATTGCGGTTCTTCAGGGAAAGGTAGCGGCAACCTGGTGAAAATGTTTAGCTATGTGTTAGTGAAGGATATGGCTGTGGCAGTGAGAGACATCATAAACGAGTGAGGTAGGCCTGAGTGAGCGTGATAAGGGTAATGAAAATTGGTACAGGGACATACACAGACAATGGTGTTGTGATGAGATGTATGTGCGTACCCGCTCACATGCATCATTGCAATTTTGAAAAAAAAAGATTGGTCAATGTGTATCTTTAGAACAGTGCTTAATTTCCTCTGTGCTATGCTTAGTCCATATGTTTAGTCTTTGTTAATGGATTCTCTTGTTTCAGCTTTGTTTCATACTTTGGTATGTTCTGACCTGCCCAAAGGTGAAATTTTTATACTATGTGCTTGATGAATAATTTATTTCATAATTTTTTCTTTCTAGGAAATACCTCTTTCTGAAATTCTAGAAGTATGCCCGGCTGGTGATTTCAGCCTGCTGACTAGTGGTGCCAGCCCACACTGTTTTGAGATAGTTACTGGCACCATGCGCTACTTTGTTGGTGAGGATTCAAACCTTGTAGCATCCCAGTTACTGGGTGCATCAGGGCTTACCTCATCAAATAGTGTGACCACCAATAGTGATGTGGGACGTGAAGTTGCTGAAGCTTGGAAGAGTGCCATACGCCAGGCCCTAATGCCTGTCATATTCCAGGACAATCCACTACCTGAAGGCAGCACTCCACATAGTAAGGAAACATGTGGGTTTCAAAATGGCCAGTATTTCAAACTTGTGTGCTTTAGTTTTAGAGTTTAATGTTTCAAATGTGTATTTCACAGGGCAGGCGTCTGTCAGTATTTCCGTGTCAAACAGTCAGGTTCAGGAGAATGTGGTAAGTACATGTGCTCTTTCTGTAAAATAGCAATTTATTTTAAAAGAAGATAATGTTAAATAGAGTGCTGATATAAAAGAGGATGCTAAATATAATTGACATTTGCTGTAGGACATTGGCATGATATATCAGATTTTTGCTGATGAAGTGCTGGGTTCTGGCCAGTTTGGAGTGGTATATGGCGGTATTTACAAACATTTTGTCAATTTCAAAATTATGCTTATAAATATAGTTTAATCTAGTCAACTGATAAAAAAGATTATTTTTAAAAATTATTATCTATGAACAGGTAAGCACAGGAAAACAGGACGGGATGTGGCAGTAAAGGTGATTGATAAGCTACGCTTTCCAACTAAACAAGAGAGTCAGCTGAGAAATGAGGTGGCTATACTTCAGGTAACAATCAAAAAGAACTTTGCATATATCATAACTTACTGAATACAAATAAGGGCGGTGCGGTGGCTCAGTGGTTAGCTCTGTCGCCTCACAGCAGGAAGGTCCTGGGTTTGATCCCCAGGTGGGGCGGTCCGGGTCCTTTCTGTGTGGAGTTTGCATGTTCTCTCCGTGTCTGCATGGGTTTCCTCCGGGGGCTCCGGTTTCCTCCCACAGTCCATGCAAGTGAGGTGAATTGGAGATACAAAATTGTCCATGACTGTGCTTGACTTCAGACTTGTGAACTGATGAATCTTGTGTAACGAGTAACTACCGCTTCTGTCATGGATGTAACCAAAATGTGTAAAACATGAAGTTAAAATCCTAATAAATAAATAAATACTGAATACAAATATATGTAAAGGTTTTATATGACGCAAAACGTAATATTCAGAAGAAAACAACCATGCATTTACTCCTAAAAATAATTTAAAAGATGACCTTGCCCTATCACAGCACGTTTCAACTTTGCCTCAGGCCATCTCAGATCAGCTTGAACCCAGGAAAGTCGATAGCCGTTGAGAATGTTGTTCAGGTATGGCTTTCATTTTGTATAGTTTTAACTTGCATTTGTAAACACAACGATTTATTGCTCTTACTGACATGGGATTTCCGAAGTATTTCTAAGCCAATGGGGTTACATGTATTACAGAAGCATGTTCATTTTTAATGCAGTGCCATTTGAGGGACTGAATGTGTAATATTGGTTTTTGACCCTGTATGCACAGAATTTTCTGTGGATTCTCAAAATATTTTAATTAAAAATATTTAAGATGTCTGACAATTTGATTACACTGTTTTTCTAAGACTGGTAAGACCTCACTTAATTGTAAACTACTGGGCCTTTTATACCCAATCATAAAAGCATAATCTGTAAGAATTACCAAAACAGGTGTTATATAGCCTTATTGCCCCTGTCCCAACTTTTTAAAAATGTTTTGCTACCATCAAATTAGAAATAAGCTTATATTTTGAATAATCAAGTTTATTAGGGTTGTTCGCTATTCAGTATGTTCACACCACCCCTCTATGGCTGTTCTAGTATTTAGGGGTTGCCAGAGCAGATCATTCTGGTCTACATCCATGATTTGGCACAGTTTTTACCCTGGGTGCCCTTCCTGGCGCAACCCTTCTTATTTTAACAAGCTCTAAGCCCAAGCCTATGGACACGCACTTCTTTTATCCATCCTTTCTCCCATTCTCTCCCTTTTATCAAAAACACACTATACAATCTATACACTATACTCTATACAAACCTATACACTTACAATCATATATCTTACCAACAGTATTCAACCCTCCACAAACTCTACCACTACTGAGCTGCAATGGCACTTGTATTTTTTCTTGCAAGAAGACAAAGGGAAACCAAATATGTAGTTACTATATACAGTTAGTCATATCTATGTCCCACTTTGCTATCAAATCAAGCATATTATTACATCTGTTAATGCAGCTGTATCTATTAATAACCTGCCATAATTACTCACTATTAGAGCCTAAATAGCTGACACACCGAATTAAACAAATGAAGTATATGTTTCTTAGATTATGTTTCAAAAAGGCTAAAAGGGAAAGGACATGATCTATGTTATTATAACCACACATGTGTTCTTAAACTTACATCATAAATATCAGCAGACTGAATTGGGTGTGTTTCAGGTTGCAAGGAGAAATAACTAAACTAATTATAAAAGTGCCCTGACTAGAAAGTATTCAGACCTTTTCAGATTTTTAGCATTCTTTTTTGTGTCGTGGATTTAATTTTCAGTAGATATAACTGGAATTTTAACCCATAAATCTGCACTTCATCACCCATAATGACAAGTTTTTGAAAATTAATTAAAATAAAAAATAAAATCTCTCGCCGCTCAGGTGGCGCAGCGGTAAAAGACACGCGCTGCAACCAGAGCTGGATTTTCGAAGGAGCGTCGTTTCGAATCCAGCTCTGCCTTCACGGTCAAGGCTAGGCGGCTATGGACAACGATTGGCCTGTTGTCCGGGTGGGGGGCGGGACTTGAGACCGTAGGGGATGCTCTCTCAGGAACGGGGCGGTTGCACCCTCTGCTGGCTGGTTGGTGGCGCCTGTATGGAGACGGGAGGGGGTGTGGCGGAGTGTGTGATCCTCAGTGCACAGTACTCTGCCACGCTACACTCGTCAAGTGTGGGTGATAAGACGGTCGATTGGCTGTGCACGTTTCGGAGGAGGCGTGGAACGGCCTCGTCAGCCCCAATCGGGAGCAGGAATCCGCACTAATGAGAGGATGATAGATGGGACGAAATTGGACGTGCTAAATTTAAAGAAAAAAAAAAAAAAAAAAACGCTTTTTTGGTAGCAATTACAGTTGCATGTCTTTTTGGATACTTTTTTTTAAGGTTTTTGCTGGATTTGGGCTTTTTAACCCATTCTTTTAGATCCTCTCAAACTCTTTAGGATGAAATGGTTAGCATTCGTGACCTGTCATCTTAAGGTCTTTTCACAGATGCTTGATAGGGTTTAAATCTGAGCTTTGGCTTTGGGGTCTTCCTTATACTCTTGAATACCTTTTTGCCTGGATGTCTGTTTTGGATGCCAGACTGCCAACTCTAAAAGATTCAGAATTGTGTGGGATAGTTTGTGGAGTCTGTGGGTAGAGTTGTATGTCTGATGTATTGGACAAAAGGTAGGAAACACCCTGGACAGATTACCAGTCTATCACAGGACACACACAATTAGGACAATTTTAGTAGCTCTAGTTGGCCTGACTGCATGTTTGTGGACTTGTGGGTGGAAACTGGAGCATCCGGAAGAAGCCCTCACTGACACAGGGAGAACATTCAAACTTCACACGAAAAGGACCCTGGCCACCCTTGGTGGGGAATCAAACCCAGGCCATTCTTGCTGTGGAGCGACAACGCTACCCACTGCACCACTGTGTCACGTAAATTCTAGACACATTTCAATGATAAATAAAGTAAACAGGATGCACCTGACCACAATCTGGAGTGCCACAATGAATACTAAATACTGAATACTTTTATTTTAAATTGAATGTCTGTAGCACACACACAAAAATTGGGACAGGCCAAAATAATAATAAAAACTTTATAGAATTTTGAAGTTACAGTGTTTTGAAACATTTCACAATAAGCAGGCAAATTTGCAACAGGTAAGAATCGTGACTGGGTATAAAGCAGGATCCACTAAAGTCTAAGTCATTGCAAGTAATGATGGGTCATGGTCAATTCAAATTTATTTGTATAGCGCTTTTTACAATAGACATTGTCTCAGAGCAACTTTACAGGATCCAGGACCAACAGACCAAAAACCCCTGTTCAGCAAGCCAAGGGCGACAGTGGCAAGGATAAACTGCCTTAAAATTACAGGAAGAAATTGTACATTATATTAATGAAAAAGATTCCGAGAAATCTCAGTCTGTGTATAGCAAGGCCAGAAACCACTGTTGAATAAGCATGACCTTCGAGCCCTCAAATAGCACTGCATGAGAAACTGTCATGATACTGTAATAAATTTAGTCACATTGACTGTGGAGTACTTTGAAAAACCATTGTCACTTACTACAGTCAGCGCTGTGTCAAGAAATGCAAACTGAAACTATTACACAAAGAGAAAGCCAAACCAAAATGAAACACTGCCAAGTTCTCTGCCAAGTTGAGCTCGAGCTCATCTCAGACAGTGGAGACATGTACTGTGTTTGGATAAGTCCACGTTTTACCTTGTTTTTGGATAAAAACAGACATTGAGTTCTCTATGCTAAAAATAAAAAGGACAATCCAGACTGTTATCAGCGAAAGGTGCAAAAGCCAACATCTGTGATGGCATGAAGGTGCATCAGTGTCAAAGGCATGGGTGTCTTGCATATGTGTGAAGAAATTGTTGACACAGGTGTATATTGGGATTTTAAAAACACTAATGCTGCCAAACAGGTGACAGAAATCCACAACACAATAAATTCATTGTATACACTTGTGTAATAGCTAAAGGACATTCTACCAGCACCTATCAGTCTGAGGTGCATATTTCCAGTCTTACCACTTGAGTTGCTGCCACAAACACCCCAGCAAGATGATCCAAGTCTGAATGGGTCCGGTGTTTATGGCCCATTAAAATCCATCAAATGCATCCATAATTAAACAGTACTTAACTTCTACCTTAGTCGTCCCATATGTGAGTTTAATAAGCTTAATATACCTAGCATGTTGAGAATTGCTCTGGCATGTAAACTTTTAGACATTTGTTAAAAGGTTATAGACTTTTATATTAAAGCTTGGCAACAGAGTGCTACAGAGAGCTTTGCTATTTTAAGGATACTGCTCTCTGTAATCAGTAAATTTTAAAAAATGGAACTTGAAGTGGAGACTTGTTTTTTTTCTGATTCTCTTAATCACTTTTTTCCTGTTTTTTTGTTTATTATAATAACTCTTTCCATAGAGTTTGCGCCACTTGGGCATAGTGAATTTGGAATGTATGTTTGAAACTCCTGAGAAGGTGTTTGTTGTAATGGAAAAGCTTCATGGAGACATGCTGGAGATGATCCTCTCCAGTGAGAAGGGACGATTGCCTGAGAGGCTCACAAAGTTTCTTATCACACAGGTCAGTAGTTATGAGAGAAGAAAACTTCAATACTGTCTTATTAATACCGCCTTAAAAATTAGATCAGAGTTTATATCAGTTTTAGTGTATATATATGAATGTGTATACCTAATTATCCACACATGACAGTGGGGTTTGTACACTATTTGTTAACGGTCATTCTATTAACATTTGCCAGCTGTGTTAGCATGATCTATTAAATCAGATTCATACACTGACTGTTAAGTGATTATTATGTTTCTAACTGTCTATCTTGCTACAGTGTAATTGTATGTTTGATACAGATGGAAAAAATTTAAAAATCTAAAGCATTTTTCTACATGTGTTTCTGTTGCTGTTTACCCTTCTGGCTCTTTATCTATTGCAGATTCTGGCTGCTCTAAGGCACCTCCACTTCAAGAATATTGTGCATTGTGACTTGAAGCCTGAGAATGTATTGCTGTCCTCAGCAGAACCCTTTCCACAGGTAAAGACAGCATGACAGACAAAAAAGTAAATCCTAAACACTGGCATAACCTTAATGTAGTAATTTGTTATATGCTTTTTATTTGTTTATTTATTATAAAAAATATACTTTAAACTATTTCATATTTTGTGTGATTGAGAATTTGAATGTTTATTTGCTACAGTTGCAATTGGGAATATTAAACTGCACAAGGAAAATAATTTATTCCTATTTTGCAGAGCTAGATTTTGCTTTGAATTAAGCTTTTATTCAGTGGCTAAGAAGTAAAATAGATTTAACACATCCACACCCAAAGAACACAGATATGTGCATATAATTTGTACATGTCCAACTATTTAAAAATTCTGGTTAGCTGTTTTAAGTGGTTATGGTTTATAATGCCTTTAAAATTATGTACGTTTTATGTAGTTATGTTTAACTGTCAGGTTAACCAGAATATTGTTATACATACTGAGAAAAGATAATTCTCAAGTACTGGATTTTCAAAAATGTGCCCTGGGTAGAGGATTGGTATAAAGAAATGCTAAGTATAATGTCTCTAAAAAATTACATGAAAATATTTAAGGATTTATATATGTGTGCATGGGTGTTTATTTTCAATAATGTACTTATGGTTGTAAACATGGTAAATCTGTACCATTTTCACCAACATGGAACCATAGTAAAAAAAAAATAATCGCAATCACACTAATTAGCAAATTAACAACAAAAATGGAAAACTTGTTTAATACTGCCATGTCAAAATTCAAAACTCCTACAAAATTGTGAACAAGGCAAAAAAAACTGGACTTTTTAAGCATCAAACCCACCATTCACTGGCTAATTAAAATTATGTGGGCATTGACAAGGTGGGGACAGGTGAATCAAATTTTGTTCTTTGTTTTAAACTGAATGCAGGTTGCAATAAATTGTGCCATGATGTTTTGCACTTAATATTTGGGAAACCAATAATATTGGCCATGGTGAGAAATTAAGTAGCTGTCACAAAAGCTGAGAGAGGAGATAATTTAATTGCACCAAAAGTGCATAAGAAGATTTTGAAGACATTTTGAAACTTTAGAGACACCAATGGGAGCATTGTAAGGAAGTTCTGAACTCATGGCACAGCAGCAGTCCTGCCCAGCCATGGGAGAAAGCCTAGCATTTTGCTCAGAGGCCTTAGCAATCTCATCAGGACAGTGAAGAAAAATACTTTTAGGATGGCCTAATGAAGGCTGGGACAAATGTGTCAGTGGCAAGTATAAGATCAGTTAAGGAGTTTATGGCCAGATTAAATAATGCACACCACTCTAAACCGTGAAGCACAGGAAGGGTCAGTTGGAATAAATACGCATTTGGATAGGCCTGCAACACAGGTTCTAGGACATGGTAAATCTGTACTATTTTCACCAACATGGAACCATAGTAAAAAAAAAATAATCGCAATCACACTAATTAGCAAATTAACAACAAAAATGGAAAACTTGTTTAATACTGCCATGTCAAAATTCAAAACTCCTACAAAATTGCCAAAATTGTGAACAAGGCAAAAAAAACTGGACTTTTTAAGCATCAAACCCACCATTCACTGGCTAATTAAAATTATGTGGGCATTGACAAGGTGGGGACAGGTGAATCAAATTTTGTTCTTTGTTTTAAACTGAATGCAGGTTGCAATAAATTGTGCCATGATGTTTTGCACTTAATATTTGGGAAACCAATAATATTGGCCATGGTGAGAAATTAAATAATGCACACCACTCTAAACCGTGAAGCACAGGAAGGGTCAGTTGGAATAAATACGCATTTGGATAGGCCTGCAACACAGGTTCTAGGACACAGTTCTATGGAGTAATAAATCAAAATTGGAATTGTGTTGATGCATGCTCAATAATCCAGGTACACAAATCCACAAAGTTGAATCAGTTCATCTGGACACAAGTTTGTTGTAGAGATACGTTTCGCCACTCAATCCAAGTGACTTCTTCAGTCTCCAGACTGCAAAGTTGAACTTTGCAAAATTGGAATTGTTTTGCCATATGGATCAGTGCTTCGTCTGGTTAAAGTAAGGCCAAGGTTATGACCAGTATAATACTTTACCCACAGTCAACCAAAGCTTGGTTAAGAAATCATTCCTGGAACATCCTGAATGTAAAAAATCCACAAGAGAAGTATCACAACCTTACTAGAACCTATCGAAATCACTTATTGAAGGTTATCAAGGCACCTGTTTCACTCAAGTCACTTATTTAGGGAGCAAGTTGTAGAAAACTGTTAATAATTTATTTTAGTCAACAAAATGCGAAATGCAAAGTGAATGAACAAAAGAGAAATCTAAATCAAATCAGTATTTGGTGTGACCAACCATCCTTTACCTTCAAATCGACATCAATCTTCTAGGTACACTTGCACACAGTTTTTGAAGGAACTCTGCAGGGAGGTTTCAAACATAATGGGTCTGTCTTACTGCCTACATAGGCAGCTGCCTAAGTAGAGA
This sequence comes from Trichomycterus rosablanca, assembly GCF_030014385.1. Classification (NCBI taxonomy): domain Eukaryota; kingdom Metazoa; phylum Chordata; class Actinopteri; order Siluriformes; family Trichomycteridae; genus Trichomycterus; species Trichomycterus rosablanca. The sequence continues at coordinate 18,145,099 of NC_086007.1, forward strand.
GAATTCTAACAAGTCCATCGACTTATAAGTCAGGTTATTCGAACACACTACTCAGACAGCGATTCCATCAGTTTTCGCTTACTAAGCTAACACAGTTAGCCTCATGCCATTCAAACCAATGGGATGAGGTGACACAATGCGCTAGCATGTCAACTGACATCTCTCTCTGTGTACCGAACACGGTTAAATTTGCTGACAAGCCCGAATTTGCAAATAAATGACACTTGTTCAAGTTTATACAAATGAAAAATCAATAATAATTTATTTACGTTTGAAAATAATACGTTTGTTTCTCCATGTTTTTCTGTGAGAAAAGTTGTGGCGCACTGATTGCTGGGATTGCCTTCACTGCTAAGGCAACATCGGATGCTCCCTGGTTATTTTGTCAAAATATAGTTCAGATTTAAGGTGCCTTAGTAGACAGCATTTTAAGGTATCTAAGAATTCAAACAGCCTACTTCTTGAGCTTGGTTAAAGGCGCTATATAAGTGTAACGTATTATTATTATTGAGAGTGTGCATAGGATGATGTAAAATGCTTTCTATGTAGAGCTCACTAGGTTTTCAAACACACTGCTTGAAGAACTAACCACAGACTTGCTCATATCCTTCTGTCATTTCATGTAATTCCAGACATACTTACTTCAGTACTCCTTGTTCATCTTTACACTGAAGATAGTTCTTGATGACATTGGCTGTATGTTTGGGCCATTGTCCTGCTGCAGAATAAATTTGGAGCCAACCAGTTGCCTCCCTGATGGTATTGCATGATGGATAAGCAGCTGCCTGTGTTTCTCATTGAGGACACTATTTATCCTGACCAAACCCCTAACTCCATTTCCTGAAATGCAGCTCCAAACTTGCAAAGAACCTTCACCATGGTTCACTGTTGCCTGCAGACATTCATTATTGTACTGCTTTCCAGCCCCTTGACAAACAAACTGCTTTCTGTTACAGCTAAATATTTTAAATTTTGACTTATTAATGTTTTTCATGCACAGTTGATTTACTTGACCTTGTTTCCATGTCAAAGTTATGGCTTTTTGGCCATAATTCTTTCATAAATACCACTTATGACCAGACTTTTCGAACAGTAGATGAGTGTACCTGGGTCACACTGGTTTCTGCCATATCTGAGCTAATAGCACTGCTGGACATTAACTGATACTGTTGTAAGCACGGTGTGTCTTTCATCTGCTACACTAAGTGGAGTTTGCATGTTTTGTTTCAAAATTCTGCACACATTCTCTACTGGGGACATTCCAGTCCAGTACCCGTACTCTCTTTATCAGCAGCCTTTATCAGCAGTCAAGAGTAATGTATGCAGCCCGTGGTTTTCCACTGTCCTCTTGAAAAATGCACGGATGTTCCTGGAACAGATGTCATCTTCAAGGCAACATATGTACCGCTAAAATTTCAATGTACTTTTCTGCATTCATGCTAACATCACAGAAGTTTAAATTATCTTTGCCAGGGGCACTGACACAAACCTATACCATGACAGATCTTGGCTGATAACAGTCTGGATGGTTCTTTTCATCTTTGGTCAAGAGCACACAGCACTTTTTGTGTTGGGTCCAGAGAACACGGCATGTCTTCCAAAAAAAGATCTAGAATACTGATTTGTCCACAATACACATTTCCACCGTTTGATGGTTTATCCCAGATGCCTCTGAGCCCAGAGAAAATAAGGCCTTTTTTGCACAGTAAAGATTTATGTGACATTTGTGAGTGTAACTTTTTATCGTAGTGCTTGACATGGGTTAACCATTGTGCTCCATTGTCCATGCAGTGCCTGAGGGATTGGAGTTTATGATTGTTCAGCTTAGGCTTGTACCCTTGCCCTCTATGCACTGAAGTTCCTCCAGATTCATTAGAACTGTTTAATAATACTATGAACTGTAGAGGGAGTAATATGCAAATTTCTTACTATCTTTTTTTTTAAATTATTGTATATTAACAAATGAAATGAAGTTGACCTGATAACCATGAAATATGTTGGGGTCATACTGGCTACAATTAAATAAAAGTCAAAGTAAACACTGCATTTTTTAAACTGTCCCAACTTTTCTGATTTGGTGTTGTAATATCTAAAGTTACGTGCATCAATGTAAATTGATACCTTTCTTAGACACAGCCAATTGTACCTGTTCTGGATGCTCAGCAGGGTCGATAGTACCACCTGGGATTTAAACTCGAAAGTTTGAGATCTCGGTGGTGGTGGGCTAGTGCATAGACCGCTGGCTGCTGCTCCACATGAGCACCTCAAACAGTTCCTCTAGGTTTATGATTTCTTTCAACAATATGCAGAGCTTAAGGAATGATCTCTGGCACATAACTGTCTCAATATATGCCTGTAAATAATTATTTTACAAGCTACTCTTTATAAGCTACTAACTTTAGCCCACCTGTTACTCTTTACACTTTCACCCTCCTTGTACCCCATTTATTAATTAATAGGGAATTCCAGTGATCAGATTATGTTTGGGTGGTGGACCATTCTCAGCACTTAAATGACACTAAAGTGGTAATAACTGATATGTTACTGTTTTGAACTGGTATGAGTGTATCAGATGCAGCATTGCTGGAATTAAAAAAAAATCAGTCAATGCTAAAAGGTAAATAGTGCTCCAAACAAAATATATCCACTGGTTAAAGACGAGAGGAAGATTATCACACATTGTGCATGAGAAACAAAAATTAATGTTACACCCATGAGTGTTAATGTTTTCCAAATATTGAGGCTACTAAATTTAAACAGTATTAAAATATGCTATTGCTGATGCACCCAAGCTAGGACAATACACCCTACCATGTCATTTACCCTGTTAATGTCATTGCAGTGCAGAGAATGGTCCACCACCCAAACATCATATGGTAAGTGTGGGTTCTATGGGGGGGTCTCTTCTGATTGATTAATATGGTGCATTGTGGATGATGAAGTGTAGAGAGCAACAGTTGGGCTAGAGTCAGTAACAGTATACCCACAAATCTGCATAGTAGGTGTAGCTTATAAATTAATCAATGAATGTATGTACCAGATAGATGTACCCAATAAAGTGCTCAGAAAGTGTATGTCTGGTCTAGATATATATTTTTTTAAGAATAGGTTTTGCAACACTTTTAATACTTAGCTTTTTCCATTCATCCCCATTTAAGGTCCTGCCACAGCATCTTGGTGAGGTTCAAGTTATTTTGAGTTGTTTAGAGTTAAACATGCTGTTGTGTTTCACGCTGTTGTCTTGTTGCATAACCTAGTTGTACTATTTTAATCTGACTTCACCCCACCAATTTTTTTTATTTTTGAAACCCTTGCTTTCTAGGTTAAGCTGTGTGATTTTGGTTTTGCCCGTATCATTGGGGAAAAGTCTTTTCGGCGCTCTGTTGTGGGAACACCTGCGTACTTGGCTCCAGAGGTGTTGTTGAACCAAGGGTACAACCGTTCCCTAGACATGTGGTCTGTTGGGGTCATAATGTATGTGAGTTTAAGTGGGACCTTCCCCTTTAACGAAGATGAAGATATCAATGATCAGATTCACAATGCAGCTTTTATGTACCCACCCAACCCATGGAAACAAATCTCTCCAGCAGGTACTGTAATATAATTATTTCTGTTATAAATACATTACTTAAATTACATATATTACTATGCATACTTCGCTGTATAATCGTTTTATATTCAAATGTCTATTAAAAATATAGAATGAACCATTCAATGTGATTAATACTGTGTTTTTTAAACAATGCAAATTGTAAGTTTTCCTAATTTTATAGCTATTGATCTTATCAATAACCTTCTACAAGTGAAGATGAGAAAACGTTACAGTGTGGACAAAAGTCTCAGCCATGCATATTTACAGGTAATCAAGATGTTCACAAGATAAGCACATGATGCATATTACAGAAACCTATTTAAATTTAAAAACAAAACGCACCATAAAATAAAAAGATCTGGAGAAACATCACCATTTAGTTTTCTTTTACACTAAATATTGTAAAAACTCATAAATGCATTAGACAATTCATAAAGCAAGTATATCACAATACGAAGGTTTTATTACAAAACCAGTTGAGATTACTGTGTACAGCAAAGACAAGGCATTCAGTCCAGTTTTTATATTTATTTATAGCAGTCTTTTTCATTCTCTCCTTTTTAAATCCCGTCCCCTCCTGAATTCTCTTTTTAGGATTATCAGACATGGCTTGATCTTCGAGAGCTGGAGTTGAAACTAGGTGAACGTTACATAACCCATGAAAGTGATGATAGTCGCTGGCAGTTGTTTGCTCAGGAGCATGGATTGCCTTATCCAGCACATCTGTTATTTGCACCACCTGCTTGTGATGATCTAGAGGGCAATGATGACCCTACCATTCAGGGATTAACAGAGCGTGTTAGCTTCCTCTGAGGAAGAGAAAAGAGATGAGGCAGCCAAGCATCGAGTGAAGAGAGCTATAAGCCCTATATGAAAAAGCAATGACTGTTTTAAGTCCTTTGTTCCTTACCCATATGATGTTTTCCTCTGTAATCATAACTGTAACCTTTTATGAAGCGACTCCCACTTTGCTTGTTAGTTATGTAAATTACAATGCCACATCTTGTTGAAGTGAAATAATGTTAAAATTACAATTGCCAGACAGCAAAAAAAATTTCAGGTAATCAGTGCCTTTTTCCTGTTTAATCTTTTCCAAGTTTTTACAATATTCAAATTATTATGCAAACTTAAGATTAGTGTCATTTTGTTTCATTTTATTCCATTTATTTTTTTATGGTGGTCAGTTTGTGTGTTTACAATATGCAAACAATGTAGCACTTTAATCATTCTCTCACTAATGTAAGGTCTGATGGATGATTGTGTGGAAATTCTGTACAATAAAAAACACACATCTTGTCTTATTATGGGTGATCCTTCCATCTGGTAGTCTGGTCATTCATTTGTTTATAAACAAATTTGTCCTAGACAAGGTTGCAACCTGAAAGCATGGTGCATGGCAGGAACACAGAGGACAGGACAATGTCTATTACAGGGTGTCACACATCTAACCACTTATTCACTCACTTATTTTAACCTATATGCAAATTAAAGTGGACTGTTAATTTTATTTTTTGGGATGTGGGAGGAGTGTGTAAAGACCTGCTGCACCTTCATGCTACTCCTGATCATTAATTTCCACAAATAACATTTAATAAAAGATAACTAATGGCTCACTGCCATTGTGAAAGCATTAAAATACCAGTTTTAATAGGTTTCTTTTTTTTTACTCTGCATTTTTTTTAATTTTGCCCTATTCACTTCCATTCATTTTTTAAAATTTCGAGATATCAGCGCTGTTTCAACTCTAAATTATCCGACCCATTGATGACACCACGACCCTATTCACTTCTATTCATTTTTTGACATTTCAAGATATCAACAGCATTCTAATTCTAAATCGTCCTTCCTGTTAATTACACCGCGACTTGTATACAGCTTTTGGATACGCTTTTTTTTGCCTTATTCACTTTCATTAATCTTTTAAAATTTCGAGATATCAACACCGTTCTAATTCTAAATTGCCCGTCTCGTTGATCTACTAAACTTCCGCATTCATGCCACCAAAAGTATTTGGGCGCCATCAACTGCATGACCAAAAGTATTTGGACACCACCAACTGCATGACCATAAGTATTTGGAAATCACCAACTACATGACCAAAAGTATTTGGACTTCACAGATTTAAAAGAATATTTAGAAGTGGATGGGGATGGAACCCAGGGTCTATTATGTCTTCTAGATGATAAAGGGTCATACCTTGACATGTATAGGGGTGGTGGTCTGTGTATTTCTGGAGAGGGAGTAGATCTCATTGATGCAGTGTTGCAGCCCAAGGCTGTCGTACATTTTGTAAAGGGTGATGGACTTATGTGCCTGATGTACATTTGCTAGAGCCATAAATCTTCTGTTAATCTCTGTGTTGATGCCACAGATGATGTGTGGGGGTGTGTCAGGGTGGGAATGACAATGTGGCTCTCTGGGAATTCCTTGCTGGCTCTCACTGCCACTCTCCGCACTGCCCCAGTGGTGTTGCTGCATAGGGTGTAAAGGTCATCGGTGCCTGTGTGAATGATGATGTGCTGTGGTTTGCCAGGACTCTCCTTTTTCAGGAGCCAGTGGGCCTGGTCAGTGGTGCTACAATGCTTAGCTATCTGGTATCGTGGGAAGAGCTTCTGGTAATCAAAAAATGTCCTATTGGAGACAGGCAGTACCACATGAGGCCTCTGATCTGCTGGGTTGGCTGTGGTGAGAACTCTGCTGCTGTAGGTGTCGGGTGTGATGTCATTATCTGGTGTTAAATTTCTGAGGGTGTGTGTGCGAAATGGGAATGCTGGTGGTCTTATCTAAGAGTCCTTATGGACTTCTTGAACTCTGTAAAGTCCAGTTCCAGGTTCTACCTCAGTCGTCTGCCTGGAGGAGGACGATAATGTTGAGGTGAATAATGTGGATGGAGTCTCTAGGCTGTCCTCCTTACAGTCTATATTGTTCACTGTGGCACCATCACCTCTATTTTCAGCAGTTCTCCTCAAAAGATCCCAGACTAAGTTCATTGCATGTTATTTATACTGTACCTTTGGTGTTGTAGGTTGTTGTGAGCACAGAATTATCAGTGTTCAAATTTCCATCCTCACACACACTGATTGCCCCCTCCCTGATAATGCTTTCCTTAAAAATAAATTGGAGGTGTTTGCATATTACATATATGACAGGACATCAATGTGGAAAATCAAGTTGTTTTTTATCCTTTTGCCATTCAGGTGGTCTGCATACAGAGTGTCTGTATTTTCTGTTAGAACTTTTTTTCTTTGCTTGGACATTTTTTTTACTTAGTGGGATACTTTACCTCTCTGCTGCTCAGAGGTTAGTGACATTCTCTACTCAATTGACAATAAACTTTCAGCACTGGACAGACTATACATGAAAGTCTGGAATTTAGCCAAAAGCCATCAGCAATCTCACTACACAAATCTCATTTGTTAAAATGAAGAAAATAAAAGACATGAAAAAAACTATTTTGGATCTATTATATCAGCATATAAATATAGTTGTAATACTATTAACAATAATAATATACAATAATAATACTAATAAATATAAGTAAAAAATAGGAGTTTAGAAAATAAAGTGACATCAGTTAATCAGTTAAAGGATGGGTGGCATAAGTTCTGGAAAAACAATCCTAACATCAATAACACTTCAAGAACTACTGCAAATATTTATTGCCAGAATATGGATGACCCATGGTTTTTCATACATTTTCTACACCATTCTTCAGTATTTCAAACTTAACAATCATAACTGGTGGTGACTTCAATACAGTCCTTGACCATATTTATACAGACTGTCCTACTCACACAGCACAATAATTTAGCAATCTACAGAAGCAAAAAAATAATACATGTCAGACTTTGGACTTTGAATGGTTGGCATCTTAAAAACCTGTCTTCCAAAGATTCTCTTTTACTGACCAATTTATCGCTCACACTCCTCCATTGACTTCTTTCTAATTAGTAATTCAGTTATGCATAAAATTTTAAATCAGAATGAATTTTTTCATTTATTGAAAGAAAACAGGGTTCTCATAAACAAAAGAAGAGTGTGTGTGTCACTAGTGTAACGACTGATTACCCAGGACAAAATCTCAGAGGTGGTGGTAGCTGGGGTTACTGAGGCATCCAACAGCTCATGGGCCATATCCGCCATGTTTTTTGTGTGGACTACCAGCAGCTCAAAGTGACCAAAGTGGATTCCTATTTGCTTCCACGGATTGATGACAGGTTGGACTGGATAGCAGAATTGAGCTGGTTTAGCTCGCTGGACCTGCACAGTGGGTATTGGCAAGTAGCAAGAAGATGGCGTGCACTATCAGTGAGGGTCTGTTGCTGTTCAAATTTATGCCCATTGGGCTCTGTAACACGCTTGCCACGTACAGAGCCCATGTTGCCACGGAGCAAGAACTTGTGGGCTTTCCTTGGAATTGGTGCGTTGTGTACTTATATGACCTGCTAGTACCCAAGATATTTCATGTTTTGTCTGCTCAACTTCATGTCATTTGTTAATATACCTCCATTCCTGCATTTCAGGCTGCAACACATTCCAAAAAAAGTTGGGACCGAGGCAATTTAGTGCTAGTAATGAGGTGAAAAAACTAAATAATGATGTGATTCCAAACAGGTGATGTCAACAGGTGATTGTAATCATGGTTTGGTACAAAAGCAGCATCTAGGAAAGGCTGAGTCTTTGATGAGCAAAGATGGCCAGGGAATCTCCAGTATGTCAACAAATAAGAAAGAAAATTATTGAAATGTTTAAAAAGAGTGTACCTCAAAGAAAGATTAGAAGGGATTTGCGCATTTCTCCCTCTACAGTGTATAATATCATTAAACAATTCAAGGAATCGAGAGGAATTTCAGTGCATAAAGGCCAAGGGAGCAAGCTTAAGCTGAACACCCATGATCTTCGATGGTATCACTGGTGCTGTATTTGGCCGAAAAATGCAACAACGACAAATCCGTACTGTTTGCAGGAAGAATGGGACAAAATAAAACCTGAAACACTAAATGGCTTGGTATCCTTGGTGCCAAACATCTTTTAAGTGTGGTGAAAAGGAATGGCAACATTACAAAGTGGTAAATGCTTTACTGTCCCAACTTTTTTTGAAATGTGTTGCAGGTCTGAAATGCAGGAATGGATGTTTATTAATAAATGAAATATCTCAGGTTTATACTGTCTGCAATGAAATAAAAGTCAAAGTAAATGTAAGAAACTCTGTGTTTCTTTATTATTTAAATTTTTCATGCAGTCTCAACTTTTTCTGATTTGGGGTTGTACTTTGATATCCAACATGGTGCAGGCCAGTTACACGATAACGCTGTTGCACATTTTTGCTGGCCATGTCAGAACGAGCTGTGCTATCACTATTAGAGGCTGTATTGTGGTGTTTTGCAAGGAAAAACGAGACATTTTTGTTTTTTGAACTGCAGGAGTCGCTTCTGAACCAGTACAGAACACGAAGTAGAGGCTAGATGTAAATACATAGACCACTCCCGCTATGTCCTAACAAGCACAGAACAGGTTCACCCCATCACACACAACACACTCTACAAATGTAACATAAAACAAACACAAAACACACCATTAAACACATCAACACAAAATAACTATGTACATACAAGCAAAACGCCATTCTAACCACATACCCACTTTTTATCTCCTAAAAATGCTTTGGCCGTGGCCGCAGGGCATCATAGGATGCCAGACTCCCACGACCAATAATGCATGCAGGGGAACCCCCCGCCTATTATACGGCGAACTGCCTGGTCGCCACATAGCCCCCTCCCCAGGGGCAACACTAGCAGCAGGTGCAAGTCTAAATCCCACTGACGTTTTTTGGTGACCATAGCCAGCTGGGCGGTTAGCGTGCCATTAAACTGCTCGACCAGACCATCACTCTGCGAATGAAGAGGCAACTGTGACTCTAAATTTTGCCTTTGATCACTGTGCAACTCTTCCGGCAGTCCAAACCGGCAGAAAAAGTCTTACAACAGACAGCAGTGGTCTGAGTTCTTTGATCCGGGACAGCATATGCCTCCGGCCATTTGATGAAATAATCCACAGCAACCAGGACATACCGGTTTCCTCTTTCTGTTTTAGGAAAGGGTCCGAAGAAGTCTACAGCAGCTTCGGACTGGAGCAGCGTGTGGGACCGGTCACTGGGGCCCTTCTTCGCCATGCAGATGTTGCAGCAATGCACGAACAGTTCGACATCTCTGCAACAACCCGGACAGTTAAAATACTGGCACAAATAATGGAGGGGTGGTGTTTCTCAGGACCAACAGCTGCCACATTATTATTCCAGGCACCAGGCTAAACCAGCAGCGGTACAATTTACCCCTGTTACCCATGCTGTTCAAAATTGCATAGCGTTGGCCAGTTTTTCTGCTGTGCCCATGTCAATGTCGTGCTGCACTAACTTAGTTCTCAGCCCACTGCTCACCAGCATGACTTTGCCATTTGGGCAGGGCCCCGGGCCATAGCAGCCAGCCTGTATCCACCGGTGCTCTCACTCGCTTACCTTCTATTGAGCCCATATCCACCAATGCTTCTGCTCGCTTACCTTCTATTGAGCCTGTATCCACCAATGCTCTCACTCGCTTACCTTCTATTGAGCCCGTATCCACCAATGCTCTCACTCGCTTACCTTCTATTGAGCCCATATCCACCAATGCTCTCACTCGATTACCTTCTATTGCACGCCAGCCAAAGACCCTTCTGCCGCCCCAATCCTCCTACAGTGAAGTTGGGGTTGAGGGCATCCATGACGGAGGCCTGATCTGCCCTCATTGGTCGACCCCGTTGTTGTTTTCCGCCAGCTAAGGAAGCGACCAGGGGCCTTGTGACCACGTTTCTTACATCGCCAACAGATGAGCTTTAGAGGCAGCGGTTTTTCTATTTTGTCTGAAACCATCGCAACTTTCACATCCTCAGTGGTAACACATCTGTCTGTTGGGCCATGAGCACGAGGATGGAGTCAGAGGATGGTCTCCACTTGCTCCGCCTCTGCCAGCACTTGGGCGAGCGTTGCGGGGCAGCCAGCTGTACATGATGCTGCAGAGCTTTGGTACTAAGTGCTTTCACAAACACATCAGCAAAAAAACTGGGGTACGCTTGCGGGACTAATGAGAGCACATGGGCCACTAACAATCCCAGGCTTGCATTTCTAATGTTCCGCTCGTGTAGCTTAGTCACTGGCAAATTCAGGAACACCTGTCGTGCTTTACCTTCTAACGCCAGCCCGAGTTGCACCACTGGGCCCCTTGTTTATCTTTCACTTGCGTCATCGTTAAGTGGGAGGTGCCAAAGCCCGTCGTCTGTGATTGTGCGTCTTTTTTTACCGCTGGTTGCGCTCTTGTTTGCGTGTTTTGGGTGTTCTTTCACCACTGTACACGCCCCTATCTGTGACTGGGTGTCCTCTGCCACTGCACACACCCTCATCTGCAACTGGGCACCCTCCTTTTCCACTGTTATTCTCTTCTGCCAGCAGAATGGCCATCGCTGGCTTTATGGCAGGCCTTGGAAGCTGGGCAACTCCTACATTGGGCGCTGGGTGATGGGGAACTTCCCCAGTGGACACTGAAGGCAGGGCCATTTTCACAATGGGTGCTGTGTGACGAGGAGATTCCAGCGGGGAGTCCTTAGGGAAGCGCAGTGGCAAGCTAAACAGCACCACCACACTTTATAGGAAACAACGGCCCAGTCAGTGCAAAAGCGGTTTTGCTGCTTCCCATGTGAATGTGCCCTATCGCTCAGCAGCTCATAATGCAATGCAGCTAGCAACAATGCTATATAAACTGGTTTTGGGTTTGATTCAGTGCAGTCTTTGCATTGTGCTTTACACAGCTAGTAAGGTGAATGGCTGGTGCTGTGTTCACCTTCTGGATTTGGAGTCATCTCTAACTACAACTAAAAAGTAAACTCTAAAACTAAAAAGTAAATACAAGGGTCTGGCAACCTTAATCTTTTTAAAATTATAATTAGAGCTGAAGGGAATTGGTCTGTGTTTGTACTATGGTACATTGTTGGTACATTAAGTAACTGTTGTGCTACTTTGCTGTTCTGATTCTGTTTAGTCACTGCACTTGGGTCCAAAATATTATGGTGGTAAATCTGCTATTACTACCACCCTGAACAGAGGTGGTAAGTAACGAAGTACAAGTACTTCGTTACTGTACTTAAGAAGTTTTTTGGGTATCTGTACTTTACTTGAGTATTTCTGTCACTTAATACTTTTTACTTTTACTACATTTCAAAAGAAAAATCTGTACTTTTTACTTACTACATTTTCAAAACAGGCTTGTTACTTTAGTTTTAATTAAATAAATGTATTTATTGATTTATTTTATCTCTTCAGACTCGTTCTGCCTGTGGAGCTAAAAGTTTTCTGTCAGTCAAAGCAGATTATCCTGAACTAATGAACTTAGCAAGTGATGTACTTTTGCCTCTGCTTGGCTCTGTGAAGTAACGTTTTCTGCTCTCATCTTCATCAAAAGCAAGAACCGCTTACGATTTACGAAAATGAACCACAAATTGTTTGTAAATTTTATTTATTTATTTATTTATTTATTTATTTATTTATTTATTTATTTATTTATTTTAAGAGCATGCTTGGATTCACAGAACTTTGAGAACCAGCTACTTCTGAAACTAAATAAGACATTCTGGGTCTCTTCGTGTTGTAGTTGAGTGTACTTAAGTGTAAATAGTGTAAAACTTAAAGTGTAAAACCTAAGCTGCTTTTGTGTGATGGTGCTTGTGTACCTCCAACTTAAAAAAAAATATCCTGTTCACAAAACTGAATTTAAAATAAACCAGTTCATGTGTGAAAACCTTCAAAAGTAGCTGAATTAAATGTATCTACAGTAAGGTAAAAAACTCATTGCAAGTTATCTCAAATGTTTGATTGCTGTTGTTACTGCCGATGACACAGCCAGTGAATAGGTTTAGGGGCATTTGCTTTTTCATATGGGTAATAAAGGTTTTAAATAAATCTTTATTTTCAACCCATAGAATGACCATGTCAAGTCAATTTTATTTGTATAGCGCTTTTTACAATGAACATTGTCTCAAAGCAACTTTACAGACTCCAGGACCAACAGACCCTGTTGAGCAAGTCGAGGGCGACAGTGGCAAGGAAAAACATCCTTAAAAATACAGGAAGAAACCTTAAGAGGAACCAGACTCAGCAGGGACCCCCATCCTCCTTGGGTGGCCTGGAGGATATTTTAAATGAATAGAATTTACACACTGTAACAGTGCTGAAGTGCTTAATGAACCATCAGAAGAAGTTGGACCAGCGAAACCGAGGTGGGATGAGGCAATTTTACTATGCCATTGGTTTTGGCTTGGTCCATCCACAAGCTGCCCCAAGAAAACCATGACGCACAAGAAAACCACAGAGATGGTGTGATATTAGGACTTTTCAAGCCAACAGGTGGTTGCCAAAGCATCTTGCAAGGGATTTCCGCACTTTTGTATTTTCATTGGAAACGGTGATGACTGTAGGGAGTAGTAATTGGTTGTGTCTGAGAGACTGAGAGAAAGCTTATAGTCCGGATTTAGCGCTATCTGATTTCTACCTTTTTGGTAGGTGACTGTAGAAAAGTGATGTCTTTTGTTTTTTTTTAATAAATAAAGTTTTAAAAAAGTGCAGAAACTTTTTGAAGAACACTAGTATTTATGAACTGCTTATGACCAGAATAAATGTGATCGTGTGAGCTGTGATGTTTGACATAAAAATTATTAATAGTGATAAAAATACAACATGGTAATATAAAAAAACTACAATAATAAGCTATGTTATTCATAAGCTATCGGAATATTTGTATATTGAAACCAGGTTCCAGAAATTAGAATTGGCCAGTTATAACTGGTGCTGGTATTACACACTGTAATTTTAAACAACATTTTTGTTAGTCTGTACTGAGTGAAAAAAACTTGAAATATGTCTCTTTGACACATCCATCAATAAAATAGACCCCTAATGACCAGATATTATTTATTTGGTGCGCTATTCTCACCTATGCAATGACACATGACAGTAATATATAGTACATTATATAGACAGTAATATAGTATATATGTCACAGTGTTGAGTTAAAGACATTGGTACATGGAATTGAGAGCCCCACTGATTTGTGAAAATTCGTCTCGGATCAGTCCAGCTGACAGTGTTTAACCCTTTTTGTGATAAAAGTGGTAAGTGATGCTGACCAACGCTTCTATCGGGAAGCCAGCAGTAAATTAATGTGACTGAGAGTTCAGATCAATTAGTTGTCAGTTTTGATCACTGATGAGTCTAGAAAAAAAGTCTTTTAATACTGATGAACACAAGACTGTAATCAATATGAGTGTGATGTGCAAGGCTAAATAACCACAATAAATAAGTCCAAACGCTGTTGTAAGAGAGCATTGTAAGCTGTTTAGGAGGCCTGTTACCAGGAAGCTACTTGCAAATAGACAATTCTTTTCAGATTGATGTCAATCAACTCTAAATAGCCTGTTGAGTCCTGATTCATCAATTTGTGCCTGTTTAATCACTTAGCTTGATTATACTTTTGGTGCTCTGTATGCCATTTACGTTTTAGTAAATTGGGACAAATACAGGGCATGTAATTTACTTTTAAACAAAAGAATAAAGAAATGTCTGTGCTGTGTACTAACATTTGTGACTTATTTAACCTGAAAACATGTGTGACAATTTGGTGAAATGCTATATCATTTTAATTAAAAATACCCTGAAAATTATGTTTTAGTCAGCTGTCATTGCTGAGGAGTGGTGAATTACTGCCAATGAAATATGTTGTGGATTTATAAAAACATAAATATTCACCTGGAAATAATAATCTGCTGCTATGTATGACCATGTTTGTATTCTCAAATTCCCTTACAGACACAATGCTAAGTTTTAGGATATAAACTGTTTGTCTTATGTCTTGCCACAGCTTTCTTACAGGCTTTAAGTCAACTTTTTAGGTAAACTTTGACTAAGCTAAGCTCCAGACCTGTGTTTGATTTAAGATTTTGTATTTGGGATTGTTGTCCTAATGCCGCAGAGTTTGAGGCTCCTTTATAAGCAATCTTCCAAAAATAATCCTATATTTGGCTGGCACAATTGGCGAAGTGATTGCTGCACAGTGGAAACCTGAATTTGATAGCTTTCTTTCATGACCGTCTATAACAAAGGTTCCCACACCTTCGTGGCTTGAGATCTACTATTTCAGTCAACAGGTCATCGCGATCACAAAAGTACAAAGTCATTTAAAAAAAAAAACTTCAGCCAGGTTTATATAGTCTGGACGATAGCTATGAATGCCAATTCTCAAGCAGGCTTCTAAGTGGTCATCATTAAGGGAAGACCGATATTCAGACTTACGGCTGATTCACACAAGTAGGTTGATTCAAACATGCTGTCACATACACTGATCAGCCATAACATTAAAACCACCTCCTTGTTTCTACACTCACTGTCCATTTTATCAACTCCACTTACCATATAGGAGCACTTTGTAGTTCTACAATTACTGACTGTAGTCTATCTATTTCTCTACATACCTTTTTAGCCTGCTTTCACCCTGTTCTTCAATGGTCAGGACCCCCACAGGACCACCACAGATCAGGAATTATTTAAGTGGTGGATCATTCTCAGCACTGTGACAATGACATGGTGGTGGTGTTTTAGTGTGTGTTGTGCTGGTATGAGTGGATCAGACACAGCAGTGCTGCTGGAGTTTTTAAATACTGTGTCCTCGCATTGTCCACTCTATTAGACACTCATACCTAGTCGTCCACCTTGTAGATGTAAAGTTAGAGACGATCGCTCATCTATTGCTGCTGTTTGAGTTGGTCATCTTCTAGACCTTCATCAGTGGTCACAGGACACTGCCCACGGGGCACTGTTGGCTGGATGTATTTGGTTGGTGGACTTATTCTCAGACCAGCAGTGACAGTGAGGTGTTTAAAAATTCCATCAGCGCTGCTTTGTCTTATCCACTCATACCAGCACAACACACACTAACACACCACCACCATGTCAGTGTCACTGCAGTGCTGAGAATGATCCACCACCCAAACAATACCTACTCTGTAGTGGTCCTGGAGAGTCTTGACCATTGAAAAACAGCATGAAAGGGGCCTAACAAAGCATGAAAAGAAACAGATAGACTACAGTCAGTAATTTGTAGAACTACAAAGTGCTTCTCTATGGCAAGTGGAGCTGATAAAATGGACAATGTTTGTAGAACCAAGGAGGTGGTTTTAATGTTATGTCTGATCGGTGTATGTGGCACATTTTTATGTGTGGATATATTTCTTTAGCCAGCAAGTTCCAAAATTGTCCAGCAGAGGCCCTATATGAATGTCAGATTGTATAGGGTTAAAATTTCTCAGCCGTCTTTGCAGTGGTCTTGCCCGAATAGAAACGTTTTTGGTTTCTTTGTTCTTAGTTGCGCAGTTTGATGTAGGAGGGATAATGTTATGGAGTTGTTTTTCAGGGGTTTGCCTAGGGCTTTTAGTTCCAGTGCAGGGGCAGCTTAATTCTTCAACATATCAAGACATTTTGGACAGTTGTATGCTTTCAAGTGTGGGTTTGGGAAAGGTCCTTTTTTGTCCGATTGTGCCCTAGCACACAAAGCACAGAAGAATTGTACTGCCCTGAACAGCACTGACTTCAACCCCATAGAACACCTTGGTTTTTTTTGATGAACTAGAATGGCGATTGTGAGCCAAGCCCTCTCGTCCAATATCAGTGTCTGACCTCTCAAATGCTTTTCTGGATAAATGTGCAAAAATTTCCCACAGACACACTCCAAATCTTGTAGAAAGATCCTGTGGGTGTAATATGTAAATGTCTCAATACTTTTGTCCATATAGAGTATGTGTCAGTGTGTAAATGTTATATTTAATGTTTCCTTACCCAACATGTATATCTGCCCTGCGTCCAGTGAAAATAAAAGAACAGTGTCTTGTATTTACCCAATTGTTAAGTATGCTATATTTAACCTCGTGCTATAACAAGTAAAGTACCACTAGGTGGAGACTAAACACCAATTATTACTGTTCTTTCGAGTTTGAAAACGCGTTGTTTTGTTTTATGAGGCAAATACGCATTTTGATAGATGATTACACAATTACTTATTAATTCGTGTACTATTTGTCTGATTCTTACTCTTATTATTTTCTGTTATTAACTTTTTTATTATTTATTTTGTCAGGTTTGTGGTGGATGTGGTACAAATTAAAAAACACTAGGTAAAAGCCAGTAATACAGCCCTAACAGGGCGCCAATCTATTACAGGACACCAACTACGGACAGTTAGGAGTAGCCAATTTACCTGCCAATTTTTGGGCACTGGAAGAAAACAGCAGTACCTGAAGGAAATCCTGGGTGTAAACGAAACAAGAGCTCTTATTTATATATTTTTTGTTTGTTCATATATTTTTATGTGTACATCTTTGGAATAAATTAAGACTGGTTATAGCTATGATAATTTTAGAAATTACTCAAAATATATAAAAATTGTGTTCATTGTCCCTATATTACCACCAGTTTTATTGCAAAAGTTCACTTAAGGTATACTTTATTTGTCATATATACATATACAGGTGCACAGTACAATGAAATTCTTCATTGCATATCCCAGCTTGTTTGGACGCTGGGGTCAGAGCGCAGGGTCAGCCATCGTACGGCGCCGTACGTATGGAGCAGAGAGAGTTAAGGGCCTTGCTCAAGTACCCAACAGTGGCTGCATAGCAGAGGCTGGATTTGAACCGCCAACAGCTCTACCCACTAGGCTACCACTGTCCCATAATGTTTTTGTCTTACGTTAATAAATTACATCGCCAAAAGACTGGACCCGGCTGTGGTCTTTCTTTACTTAAAAATAGCAATTCTTTATTCACACACAAAAAATCTGTTCATATAAATACTTTTATTTTGGATAGTATCTTAACTAAATATTATCTTAACTAAAGCCTCTATAAATAGCCTTCTAAATAATGCATTTTAGTCCATTACTAATATTTCACTAAGATTTTACTGCGTTTTGCTATTTCTTTAATATAAATGTCTTCACATTTATATGAAATAAATAGCAAAACGCAGTAAAGACAAGACTTACGGAACATTGATAAATATCCCTGTTGATCACTTGATTGATTACCTCGCGCAAAGGTCAGGCGGGCGCGCGGTAATTTCCTAATGCCCGCCGGCACCCTTTTCACTTTCAGCCTTGCGCAAGAGCCCCGACATTACAAATGATGGGTTTACTTTAACCCTTTCCTCCCAGTACAGCCGCACAACATTCCAAATCTTTTATTTTTTATAATAAAGGTATGAACACACTACATTGTAATGTTCGACAAATCAATAATTTATATAATTATTAGGTTATCAAATAACGCGTGCTATACTTGTATTTTTTAAATTTGTCTAAAGCAAACAACATTAGAACCCACAACAATATCCAATGATTACAACCTCCAGGTTCTAGACAGACCCACCTTTTCCATCACTACATCTTTGTTATCATGTTTTCTGTCGTTTTTTACGGATGCTAATTTTAATATTACAATTGCATTTTTCTTTTAAAGAAAAACCCAGACAGACCTTATAATCCAAATCATTTCCCACAATAAAAAGTTTTCTCACCAAGGAGAACTAAAGCAGATCCTTGAACGTTATTATTATTGTTGTTGTTGCTGTTATTCATTACCATATTTTTATTTTACTATAATTAAACCATGACATGAGTTGCTATTGTTTTTATAATGGCAGTTAGTAAGAGACTATTGAAATCACGCATCTGCTTACTTTTAAAAACAACAACCCAATAACAAAGATAGTTGTCTTTAAAAAATCCACTTACATAAATATATATAAAGATATTACGTTATAAACGTAATTTAACCATAGATTATGATTATTATTTTACAACTAAAAGGAAAACATCCCAGTTTTCATTGTTTTTTATTGTATTATTTCGGACGTATATGCATGTAAAATATTTATTTATTTATTTTGTTTGTCAAACAGAAAAGGCAACTCCCCGTTGTTCACTTTTTTCATGCATAATTATGTAAGCTGCAATGGAGTTCTTTCACAAATGCTAGTGAATCAATACTGCGTGCAGGAGGAGCGACCTTTTTAAAGACTCATGGGCACGA